>NW_026057588.1:15876722-16022808 GCF_023721935.1 Panthera uncia
TTAAGCTCTTAGTTTGTTTTTCAAATCGACCAACATAATCTATTATGTGCCAAGCACTGTGCTATATACTAAAGAATCAACAGTAATCCGGAAAGACTTGGAAACAACTCCTTCTCCCATACTTCTCACTTTAAAGTCCCCTTTTCTGGTCTCTCCTACTGGTCTTGCCTTGGTTAAAGGGACAATCTCAAGTGCTGCACCTTCCAAGTCAAATGAGCAAGGAACCCCCCCCACCTTTTTTTTAATTTTAGAGACAGAGTACACACACAAGCAGGGGAGAGGGGCAGAGGGAGAAAGAATCTTAAGTGGGGTCCACACTCAGCATGAGTGGAGTCCAACACTGGGCTCAATTCCATAACCCTGGTATTATGACCTGAGCCACAATCAAGAGTTGGACCTTCAACTGACTGAGCCACCCAGGTGACGTGGTCAGGAAACATTCTTATTTCAATAGCTCCATATTATGTCTGTTACATTCCCAACCCTCTTCATCTTTGCTCCTAGAGTATATCATCTCCAGCTGAATTCTTGCATCTGGGGAATCTGCCCTTTCCTTCTTCTTTTATTTTTTTTAAGTTTATTTATTTATTTTTGAGAGAGAGAGAGAGAGAGAGAGAACGTGCGCACAAGCGCAGGAGAGACGGAGAGGAGAGACAGAATCCCAAGCAGGCTCCACGCTATCAGCGCAGATCCCAGTGTGGGGCTCGAACTCACCAACTGTGAGATCATGACCTGAGCTGAAACCAAGAGTTGGACACTCAACCAACTGTGCCACCTAGGTGCCCCTGACCCTTCCTTTTAAAACCAATAATCTCTGTGGCCAAGACTGTAGTATGTTTACAAAATGACCACATGTTGGGTATGGAGCACCGCCAAAAGATACCACTACAGACAAGAGAGCCCTCTGAAATCTACTAAATAAAATTTTTGAGAATTTTGCACTTTTCTAAATAAGCAGTCTTTTAATAAAAATATGTTTTAAATTATTTCCAACATTATCCTGAAAATTTCTCGTATACTAAGAATTGTATTTGTTAGTAAAAGAGACCTGAAAAGCACTTTAATTTTTCTGATATAACGAGAAGGCTAGATGTAGGTAGTGGTTGCCCTTGGCCTCCATGGTTGTTTCGACACAATATCTATCATCCAATTAAAAAATGCTAGATAGGGGCGCCTGGGTGGCTCAGTCGGTTAAGCGTCCGACTTCGGCTCAGGTCATGATCTCACGGTCCGTGAGTTCCAGCCCCGCGTTGGGCTCTGTGCTGACAGCTCAGAGCCTGGAGCCTGCTTCAGATTCTGTGTCTCTCTCTCTCTCTGACCCTCCCCCATTCATGCTCTGTCTCTCTCTGTCTCAAAAATAAATAAACATTTAAAAAAAATTAAAAAAAAAAATAAAAAATGCTAGATATGCTCAGAGATAAAGCCAGAAAACAGAACCATGGACAATTCAGATATTAGAGTTGGCAAACAATTTAAAATAGCTTTAAAATAGTTTTAAAATGTTAAAAACAACCAAACTATAAGGAAATGGGTAAGATAAAGAAATTAAACAGAACTGAAATCTGTAAAAAAGAACCAAATAGACAACCTACATCAGTAAATGAGGAAATTAAGAAATGAGGGCACCTGGCTGGCTTAGGCACAAGAACACATGATTCTTGATCTCAGGGCCGTGACTTTGAGCCCCACATTGGATATAGAGATTACCAAATAAATAAACTAAGAAGAAAGAAAGAAAGAAAGAAAGAAAGAAAGAAAGAAAGAAGGAAGGAAGGAAGGAAGGAAGGAAGGAAGGAAGGAAGGAAGGAAATTAAGAGAATTACTGAACTCAGAGGCACCTGGGTGGCTAAATCAGTTAAGTGTCCAACTTCAGCTCAGGTCATGATCTCGTGGTTAGTGGGTTGAAGTCCCACATCGGGCTTTGTGCTGACTGCAGGGAGCCTGCTTCAGATTCTGTATCCCTCTCTCTCTGCCCCCTCCCCCGCTCTCCAAAACAAATAAACATTAAAAAAATTAAAAAGAAAAAAGAATTAATGAACTGAAAGACAAGTCAAAAACAAACAAACAAAAAAATCCACATGAAGTAGAAAAAAAGAACAGAAAGAACAGAAGTGAGTATAAGACAAAAGGGACACAGTCCAAAGATTTACCATATATGTAAGTGGAGTGTCTGAGGAATAAAAGAGATTGGAGAGTAATAATTGTCTGAACTGATTAACTGATTAAAAGCCTCAACAAGAGTTTCAAGCTCAGCAAACCTGAAGAATAATAAATAAAAAGGAAAACACAGAAAACAAAAAGCAAAACCACAACCCGAGAAAAAAGTTTTGAAAGTACCCAGAAGAAAAAATGTTACCAATACCACTGATGAAAATGAGAGGGATAACACAAATGAACAAAATCAAGAATGAAAACGTGAACATCATTATAGATGCCACAGACATTAAAAACATAATAACACTAATAACTTCATGCTCTTAAATTTGAAAGCTTAGATGAAACAAATTCTTTTAAAAATATGCCAAAATGGACAAAACAGACAAAAAACCTGAAACATCTGAAGAGGTAAATTGATTCCACAGTTTAAAATCTTCCTATCAAGAAAAGTTCAGGCCCAGATAGCTTCACCAGTGAATTCTTCCAAATTTAAGGAAAACCTTTAATCTTACACATAGTGAATAGAAAAACACAGGGAACTCTTCTTAATTCATTTTATGAGGCTAATATAAGACTGATATCAAAACAAAGACATAAAATGAAAATTATGGGCCAATATTTCTCATGAACATACATGCAGAAGTTCATTAGCAGATCTAACCCAGTGAAATTGTTAAAAAGTTTAATACTTTATGGGCAAGTAAGATTTATTTCAGGAATGATAGGTTGGTTCAAGGTATGAAACTTAAGATAATTTACCACATTGATAATAATAGTAAAAAAATATCCTCTCGAAGACACAGAAAATGCAATTGCTAAATTCAGCCCCCATTAATGTAAAAATCTTAGCGAATGAGAACTTCCAACTTGATAAATAGCATCTACAGTAGGTGTTCTGTAGATGCTAGATACAAGGACAATATACAAAAAAAAAAAAAAAATTGTACTTCTAGCAATAAACAACTGGAAAAAAAAAATTAAATACCACTGACAATGTCAAATACCCAGGCACAAATATAATAAAAGATGTGCATTGAAAACTACAACAAATTATTGAGAGAAATTAAAGACCTTAACAAATGTAGACATATACTATATTTATTAATTGGAAGATTCAATATTGATAGGATGTCAATTCTCCCCAAATTAACATATAGATTCACAAACAAAACCCCAGCAAGGATTTTTCATTTTTGGTGAGAATTAACAAGTTGATTCTGACATCCAAGGGACTTACAACAGCCAAGACAATCTTAAAAAAGAAAAGAAACAAGGTTGGAGAACTAATACTATAGATTTCAAGACAGTGGCATTGATAAAAAATAAAATAAAATAAAATAGAATTACAGTCCAGAAAGAGGATGACAGTATATATCACCTGATTTATGATAAAAGCCTCTAGCATTTCAGATGTGCAAAGATGGTGTTTTCAATAAATACCATACACAAAAACTAATTCAAGATGGACAACAGATTTAAATATGGATGCTAAATCTATAAGAAAACATAGAGTATCTGCAGGAACTTGAAAATATAAAGATTTCTTTTCAAGATATGAAAAAAGCACTAATCATAAAAAACAAAGGGCTAAAAACCTGCTAGGAAAATGGGAGAAGACATATACATAGGCATAAGAAAGTACTCAAAAATGATGCCATGTTGAAAGGACACAGGAGCTAATTTGGAGTTCCTAATGGCCAAATCTGGGACAATTTGACCAACAAATTATATAACAATAACAATGGATTAAAACTCATAGAACAAAATAAGTATCCATTAGTTAATAAACAAGTAATTGAATAAACACATGAGGAATAATGGACAGCTTTTTACAGAATTTAATAAATATAGAAGGAATGATGGAAAGAGAAAACCACCACTAGGCACACACCACAGTAATAGTTGTTACAGACAAGAATTATCAATGGGTGAAAGTATGATGAGAACAGTATTTTTTTAAGTTTATTTAAGTAATCTCTACCCCTAACATGGGGCTCAAACACATGACCCTGAGATCCAGAGTCACATGGTCTTATGACTGAGCCAGCCAGGCACCCCCATGAGAACAGTAGTTTTGCATAGTCTCTAAAGCATCTCCCCACAAGATACTTATTAACTAAAAAGAGAAAAATAGTTTTACAAGGAAGAAACCTGGCAGATACCATCTCAACCAAGTGATCATAGTTAACATTACCAGTAATGAGATATACTGGTATCATTATATGACACATTGAGAAGAACATAAACACTATTTCTGTGATCTTTTAGCCAAAAATGCATAGTCTAAATTTAACCATGAGGAAAAAGCAGACAAATCCAAATTGAAAGACATTCTACAAGAAAACTGGCCAGGACCCTTCAGAAGTATCAAGGTCATGAAAGATGAAAAGAACTAAAGAACTATGTCTGATGGGAAGAGACAAGACAACTAAATCAATGAAGTATTTTATATTGGGTCCTGGAACAGAAAAGGGCACTGATAGGACAATTAGCAAAATTTAAGTAAGGTTTGTAAATTAGTCAAAAATCTTATTTCTGTGTAAATTTCCTGATTTTCATCATTGCACCATGGGCACCTGAGTGAAGAATACATAGGAATTCGGGGAGCCTGGGTGGCTCAGGCAGTTAAGTGTCCAACTTCAGCTCAGGTCATGATCTTGCAGTTTGTGGGTTTAAGTCTTTCCATCGCTCTCTGCCCCTCCCCCACTTGCACACTCTCTCTCAAAATAAATAATACACTTAAGGGGATGCCTGGGTGGCTCAGTCAGTTAAGCATAGGACTTTGGCTCAGGTCATGATCTCATGATTTGTGGGTTCAAGCCCTGCATCTGGCTCTGTGCTGACAACTGACAGCCTGGAGCCTGCTTCAGATTCTGAATCTTCCTCACCCTCTGTCCCTCCCAGACTCGCGCGTGCTCGCTCTCTCTCTCAAAAATAAATAAGCATTAAAAAAATTAAAAAATAATAAATTTTTAAAAAGAATATATAGGAATTCTTTAAACTACATTTACAATATGAAAATAAAAAGTTGTCTTTAAATGAAGACAAAAAATTTTTAAGGGCAGTGAGTGAAAACACCTGAACAGACACTTTAAAAAACAGGATAACTTCTGGGACGCAGCAAAGGCAGTCATAAGAGGAAAGTATATAGCAATCTAGGCCTTCCTAAAGAAGGTAGAAAGATCCCAGATACACAACCTAACCTTATGCCTTAAAGAGCTGGAAAAAGAACAGGAAATAAAACCCAAAACCAGCAGAAGACAAGAAATAATAAAGATTAGAGCAGAAATTAATGCTATCGAAACCAAAAAAGCAGAACAGATCAATGAAACCAGAAGCTGATTCTTTGAAAGAATTAACAAAATTGATAAACCACTAGCCAGTTTGATCAAAAAGAAAAAGGAAAGGACCCCAAAAAATGACATCAAGAACGAAAGAGGAGCGATCACAACCAACATAGCAGAAATAAAAACAATAAAAAGAGAATACTATGAGCAATTATATGCCAATAAAATGGGCAACCTGGAAGAAATGGACAAATTCCTAGAAACACATATACTACCAAAACTGAAACAGGAAGAGAGAGAGGCAAACCGTAAGAGACTCTTAAAAACTGAGAATAAACTGAGGGTTGGGGCGCCTGGGTGGCGCAGTCGGTTAAGCGTCCGACTTCAGCCAGGTCACGATCTCGCGGTCCGTGAGTTCGAGCCCCGCGTCAGGCTCTGGGCTGATGGCTCGGAGCCTGGAGCCTGTTTCCGATTCTGTGTCTCCCTCTCTCTCTGCCCCTCCCCCGTTCATGCTCTGTCTCTCTCTGTCCCAAAAATAAATAAAAAACGTTGAAAAAAAATTAAAAAAAAACAAACAAACAAACAAAAAAAAACCTGAGGGTTGATGGGGGGTGGGAGGGAGGGGAAAGTGGGTGATGGGCATTGAGGAGGGCACCTGTTAGGATGAGCACTGGGTGTTGCATGCAAACCAATTTCACAATAAATTTCATATTAAAAACTAATAAATAAAACCCAAATGCTATAAACTCTGAAAAAAAAAAAAACCTGAAACAGGAAGAAATAGAAAATTTGAACAGACCCATAACCAGTAAAGAAATCAAATTAGTAATAAAAAACCTCCCAAGAAACAAGAGTCCAGGGCCAGATGGATTTCCAGGGGAATTCTACCAAACATTTATGGAAGAGTTAACAACCTATTCTCTTGAAGCTGTTCCAAATAACAGAAATGGAAGGAAAACTTCCAAACTCATTCTATGAAGTCAGCATTACCTTGATTCCCAAACTAGACAGAGATCCCACTAAAAAGGAGAACTACAGACCAATTTCCCTGATGAACATGGATGCAAAAATCCTCAATAAGATATTAGCCAACCGGATGCAACAATACATTAAAAAAATTATTCACCGTGACCAAGTGGGATTTATACCTGGGACGCAGGGCTGGTTCAATATCCGCAAAACAATTAACGTGATTCATCACATCACTAAAAGAAAGGACAAGAACCATTATGATCCTCTCAATAGGTGCAGAGAAAGCATTTGACAAAATACAGCATTCTTTCTTGATAAAAACCCTCAAGAAAGTAGGGATAGAAGGATTATACTTCGAGGTCATAAAAGCCATATATGAAAGACCCAACACTGATACCACCCTCATTGGGGAAAAACTGAGAGCTTTCCTCCTAAGGTCAGTAACAAGACAGGGATGTCCACTCTCGCCACTGTTATTCAACATAGTATTGGAAGTCTTAGCCTCTGCAATCGGACAATACAAAGAAATAAAAGGCATCCAAATCGGCCAGGAGGAGGTCAAACTTTCACTCTTTGCAGATGACATGATACTGTATATGGAAAACCCTAAAGATTCCACCAAAAAACTGCTAGAACTGATTCATGAAGTGAGCAAAGTTGCAGGATATAAAAATCAATATACAGAAATCAGTTGCATTCCTATACACCAACAATGAAGCAAACGAAACAGAAATCAAGGAATTGATCCCATTTACAGTTGCACCAAAAACCATAAAATACCTAGGAATAAATCTAACCAAAGAGGTGAAAAATCTATACACTGAAAACTATAGAAAACTTATGACAGAAATTGAAGAAGACATAAAAAAATGGAAAAAGATTCCATGCTCCTGGATAGGAAGAACAAACATTGTTAAAATGTCAATACTACCCACAGCAATCTACATATTCAATGCAATCCCTATCAAAATAACACCAGCATTCTTCACAGAGCTAGAACAAACAATCCTAAAGTTTGTATGGAATGTGAAAAGACCCCAAACAGCCAAAGCAATCTTGAAAAAGAAAGCCAAAGCAGGAGGCATCACAATCCCGGACTTCAAGCTATACTACAAAGCTGTAATCATCAAGACAGTATGGTACTGGCACAAGAACAGACACTCAGATCAATGGAACTGAATAGAGAACCCAGAAATGGACCTACAAACATATGGCCAACTAATCTTTGACAAAGCAGGAAAGAATATCCAATGGAATAAAGACTGTCTCTTCAGCAAGTGGTGCTGGGAAAACTGGATAGCGACATGCCAAAGAATGAACCTGGACCACTTTCTTACACCATACACAAAAATAAACTCAAAATGGATGAAAGACCTAAATGTAAGACAGGAAGCCATCAAATTCCTCAAGGAGAAAGCAGGCAAAACCTCTTTGATCTTGCCCGCAGCAACTTCTTACTCAACACATCTCCAGAGGCAAGGGAAACAAAAGCAAAAAGAACTACTGGGACCTCATCAAAATAAAAAGCTTCTGCACAGCGAGGGAAACAATCAGCAAAACTAAAAGGTAACCAACGGAATGGGAGAAGATATTTGCAAATGACATATCAGATAAAGGGTTAGTATCCAAAATCTATAACGAACTTATCAAACTCAACACCCAAAACACAAATAATCCAGTGAAGAAATGGGCAAAAAACATGAATAGATACTTCTCCAAAGAAGATATCCAGATGGCCAACCAACACATGAAAAAATGCTCCACATCACTCATCATCAGGGAAATACAAATCAGAACCACAATGAGATACCATCTTACACCTGTCAGAATGGCTAACATTAACAACTCAGTCAAAAACAGATGTTGGTGAGGATGTGGAGAAAGAGGAACTATCTCTTTTGCACTGCCGGTGGGAATGCAAGCTGGTGCAGCCACTCTGGAAAACAGTATGGAAGTTCCTCAAAAAGTTAAACATAGAAATACCCTACGACCCAGTAATTGCACTAGTAGGTATTTATCCATGGGATACAGGTGTGCTGTTTCGAAGGGACACATGCACCCCAATGTTTATAGCAGCACTATCAACAATAGCCAAAGTATGGAAAGAGCCCAAATGTCCATCGATGGATGAATGGATAAAGAAGATGTGGTATATATATACAATGGAGTATTACTCAGCAATCAAAAAGAATGAAATCTTGCCATTTGCAACTAAATGGATGGAACTGGAGGGTATTATGGTAAGTGAAATTAGTCACAGAAAGACAAAAATCACATGACTTCACTCATATGAGGACTTTAAGAGACAAAACAGATGAACATAAGGGAAGGGAAACAAAATATAAAAACAGGGAGGGGGACAAAACAGAAGAGACTCATAAATATGGAGAACAACCAGAGGGTTACTGGAGGAGGGATGGGCTAAATGGGTAAGGGGCATTAAGGAATCTACTCCTGAAATCATTGTTTCACTGTATGCTAACTAATTTGGATGTAAATTTAAAAAAAAAACAAAAACAAAACAGGATATACAAGGGGCACCTGGGTGGCTCAGTCAGTAAAGCATCCAACTTCAGCTCAGGTCATGATGTTGTGGTTCCTGAGTTAGAGCCCCAAATCTGGCTTACTGCTGTCAGTGCAGAGCCTGCTTTGGATATTCTGTCTCATCTTTCTGCCTCTTTCCAGCTCATGCTCTGTCTCAAAAATAAACAAAGATTTAAAAACAAAAAATAAATTAAAAAAATTAAAAAAAAAAACCTTTGGAAAACACACACACACACACACACACACACACACACACACACACACACACACCAGAATATCCAAATAGCCAATAAACCTGTGAAAAGATGCTGAACATCATTACCCATCAGGGAAACAAATTAAAACTGCGATGAGGAGTGCCTGGGTGGTTAAACAACCAACTTCGGCTCAGGTCATGATCTCACAGCTCGTGAGTTTGAGCCCCGCGTGGGGGCTCTGTGCCCTCAGCAAAGAGCCTGCTTGGAATTCTCACTTTCTCCTCTCTCTCTGCCCCTCCCCTACTTGTGCTTTCTCGCTCTCAAAATAAATAACCTTAAAAAAAAAAAAAAAAAACTGTGATGAAATTCCACTACATAACCACCAGAATAATTAAAAGACTGGCAATCTCAACAGAGCCAATGTGGAGCAACTCTCATACGTTGCTGGATGGATTGGTACAACCACATGAGAAATTGGTAGAATCTATTAAACAAATGCCCACCATATTATCTAGCAATTCCACTCCTAAATATTTAGCCAAGAGAAAAGCATTTACATGTTCACCAAAAACAGAGAATGTTCATAGCAGCAATACAATCTGTAACAGCCAAAAAATGTAAACTATCAAATGTCCATCAACAGTGTAAGCAATTAATACATTGCAATACATCCCCATGTAATGACAACTAAGTACAACTACAGTGGACAACTTGGACGAATCTCAGACATAATGTGGAAGAAGCCAGGCATAAAAGAGCACATGCTATACAATTCCATTCATATGTGAAGTTCAAGAATGGGTAAAATTAATGGCGATAGACTTCTGAACAGTGATTGTGGGAGAAATAACTGGGAAGGGGCATGAGGGAACCTTCTGGGGTGCTGGCCATGTTCTTTAGGTTGCTTTAGGAAATTGTGTTACAGCTGTATACTTAGGATTTGTGCACCTTATGCTCTACCTCCTAAAGATGTTTTTTAAAACTGTGAGAATCATGTTTTGGTAGAAACATGGAGCAATGAGAAGTTTCAAATATTGCTGTGCAAGCATAAATGTGCACACCCACTTAGGTAATTATTTTGGTACTACTGAGTAAAGTGTAGGATATCATATGAGCCAGCAATTCCACTGTCAGGTAGAGAAACTCATGCACATGTATCCGCTGTAAAAGAATGCTGTGGCAGCGCTGTGTATAAAGTCGGAAACTAGAAACAATTCAAACACCCATCATTAATTGGAGGGATGAATAACAAGGGTATACTTCAAAGGATGTAATGCAAAGAAAACAAATGAACCACTACTATATTTAATATGACAATTGTCTAAAACATAGTTGTACAAATAAGCAAAATAAAAGACAAAAGATCATATGATAGCATTTGCAAAAGTTTTAAAACGAGGGAAAACCATAGTATAATATGTAGGTATACAACCTAAGTGAAAAAACCTCATATATTTATCCAGTCACCCAAAACATAATCACACGACCACCACGGGGACAGACAGCTAGCGGTAACCCATAACCAAAGCAACAGGGCCAACACCCTGGGCCTCAACGGTCACATAAGCACAACCACACATTTACCAAGAGGACATTCAGTCACAACCGCACTGACACAGGCACCACACGCCCGCAGATGGTCGCACAGTCACAATCACACTATCCACAGATAAAACCACATAGAATTCACAAGTACCCCCAACTGTACTCTGCAGCACACAGTCACAGAGTCGCACAATCACACGCCCTAACGGGAACAAACACTATTATTACATCTACTGAGTCACAAGCTCCCCACACCTTCACACACAATGCCGCACGTGGTCCCAATCACTCACTCTCTCCCTTTCTCTCTCTCACACACAAACACCACCGAGTCACATCCAATCACACCAGAACAGTCACGAGCTCCCAGACAGTGCTGCACACGGGTAATCACTGGAAGCACACACCACAGGAACAGCTAGTTACAACCACACGGTCATTCACTACATACTACCAGCCAGACACAATCACACAACTTCAATCTTACCTCCTCCGCCGTACAGAGCCGAGCCTCCGGCCCCGCCCTCTCCTAGGGAGCCTCACCCCGGGCCTTCCAAGCTTCCAAAACAGCGGTACCCTCCACAGCGCTGCAACAGTTGTGGGTGCAGACCTGAGGGTACCGCCAGCGCGTGACTTGGAGGCTGAATTCACGCGAGAATCACAACGATGCCGAGGAGTCCTCTGGGAAATGTAGTCAGAAACTTACCTGTGGCAGGCAAGATGGCTCCCGGTCGCCAGAATTTCTGTAAGGGGTTAGCTGAGGCCCTGCTTAAAGGATTGCGCCCCCTCATGGAACCGCGCACCGGAGGCCTCACAAAGGCTGGCACGGCCTTAGGCAGTGGCTTCCAAAAGCTACTCTGACGTGTTTGAAACGGGGTTCCTTCTCTGGCCCACCCTCCTATCCTCAGGAGTTGTACGGACTCAGAAGGAGGGCTAGTTTGGTTTAGGTAAGATAATTCGCACCATTGAGCCTTCTGGGAAATGTAGTTCGGAGCAGGGAGAGCGTTGGATGGACCCTTTGAAATTCGTCTTGATTCTTCACTGCTCGCGCCTGGCTACACTCCAGAGACTTCTTGGGAGGGTCATTGCGCCCAAGGAGTGCGCAGACTTCTTTGGTCGCTTTTTCGGCCTTTGTTCAGGCGGGAGTTTGGCGTGGGGATCCTCTGTGCAAACGAGTTGTGGGATCTGAGCTTCTGAGACTTGAAGCTAGGGTGACCGAAAGGGAGGAGACTGGAAACCTGCAACGGGATTGGGGAGGTCCAAGGGGAGGAATTGCTAAACGTGAAACGGGTTTGGAAACGCCAAAAGGGAGGGGTTTGCGACGTTGCAAAGGGGGCTGGTATTATTCTGTGCTATTGATTTGTGTGTGAAAGTCAGGGCCTGAGGAGAGTGATGGGATGGTGAGTCAGCCTTTGCGGGAAGCAAGTAATGGGATTCCAGGTGTGTGTGATTTAAGGTGTTGAGGGGTCGTGGGGAGAGAGAGAAACAGTACTCAGGATTTTGTGTCTGGGTGTGTAATTGGTAATTTAAATAAATATCATTGTATGACTGGGATTGTATCTTGGAGATAATCTCTGAGCCACAATAATAAAACAGTAACAAGGATAGATTTTCCTAGAATGTGTTTTTTCTTTAAAATATTTTTTAATGTTTATTTATTTTTGACAGAGAGAGAGAGAGAGACAGAGCATGAGTGGGGGAGGGGCAGAGAGAGAGAGAGAGGGAGACAGAATCTGAAACAGGCTCCAGGCTCCGAACGGTCAGCACGGGGCCCCACGCACGGGGCCCCACGCGGGCCTCGAACTCATAACCTGAGCCGAATTCGGACGCTCAACCGACTGAACCACTCAGGCACCCCTGTTTTTTTAAGTATTTTGGTGGGAGAAAGTTTACATAATTGAACTGGTAAGTGAGTTAAAGCCTGACTTTTGGGTAAAACCAGTAGCATTGTTATGGAATTGAAATAAAATTAGCATTGTTCTCTTAAAAGAGAAAGTATTTGAAAAGGACTTTTTTTGTTTATTTATTTTTAAAAATTTTTTTAACGTTTATTCATTTGGGGGAGGGGCAGAAAGAGAGACATACACCTAGAATCCGAAGCAAGCTCCAGGCTCTGAGCTGTCAGCACAGAAGACTGCTTGGGGCCAAACCCATGGACGGGGAGTTTATGACCTGAGCTGAAGTGGACCCTTAAGAGACTCAGCCACCCAGGCGTCCCTGTTGTTTTTGTTTTTGTTTTTTAAATGAACTGCTTGCTCCACTTAAAGTACAGACCTTGGAGACATAGCAGTTCAGTCTTCTGTGTTCTTTTAATGTCCTTGTGATGGGATGTAGGTCTAAAGGAGCTGATTTGTGAAATCCTGGGCTAAGAAATAAAGCATGAAGGTAGTGTGGACCATTGCAATAGCAGAGAAGTAAATTAGTGTCATTCCCATTTTATGAAGAGAAAAACTTGGCTTAGAGAGATCAAGGAATATAAGTTTATAGGTCCTTAAGGAGCCTACTCAGACAAGCTAATTTAGTAATTCCCTCCGCTTACCCTCAGACCAGGTGGATTTTATTAGGTGTAAAAATAGATTGTTCCTAATTGCAAAGATGCTTTATCCAGGTATGTTACTACAGTTACTTTTAACATTATTTTTTGTTTTGCCTTTTAAATATTTGTTTGTTTGTTTGTTTATAGTTTTGAGAGAAACAGTGGGGAAGGGAGAGAGAGAATCCCAAACAGGCTAAGTGCTGTCAGCGCAGAGCCCCCTGCCGGACTGGATCTTACTAACCATGAGAGCATGACCTGATGTGAAATCAAGAGTCAGGTGCTTAACCAACTGAGACACCCAGGCGCCTGTAAACATTTTATTTTTAAGTAATCTACACCCAACATGGGCACAAACTCACAACCCAGAGATCAAGAGTTGTATAGTCCACTGACTAAACCGGCCAGGCACCCAACATAATTTTAAATAAAAAGGAGAATGTAAGGTAGTTGGGTCTAAAATTCCTGTAAGTTTTATATATACAAACAAAAACTTAGAATAGGATAAAATTCTTCAGGATAATCTTAGCAAAAAATAAATCCTATTTAAGAAAAAGTTTAAAACCCTATGAGGATACACAAAAAAAGACTTAAATGAAAAATTATACCATATTCTTGAATAGAAATCCTTTATTATAAAAATGTCATTTAAATTAATTTATGAATGTAACATGATCCCATTGAAAATAATATCTTTCTCTAGATAGGTAGGGGTTATTTTAAAGTTCAAATGGAGGGGCACCTGACTGGCTCATTTGGAAGAGCATGTAACTCTTGATCTCAGGGTCATTAGTTTGAGCCCCATGTTGGGTGTAGAGATTACTTAAATAAGTATTTAAAAAATAAAGGTCAGGGTGTCTGGGTGGCTCATTGGTTAAGCGTCTGACTTCAGCTCAGGTCATGATTTCAACGTTCGTGGGTTTGAGCCCCACATCAGGCTTTATGCGGACAGATAGCTCAGAGCCTGGAGCCTGCTTCGGATTCTGTGTCTCCTCTCTCTCTCTCTCTGCCCCGTACCACTTGTACTCTGTCTCTGTCTCTCTGTCTCTCTCTCTCTCTCTCTCTCTCTCTCAAAAATAACATTAAAAAAAAAAAGTTCAAATGTAAAAACAAAGGCAAGAACAGACAGTCTAATTGGAAGAAAAAAAGCAGTGTGGGGCATATGGGGCTAGTCTTAAAACATATGCTAAGGGGCGCCTGGGTGGCTCAGTCGTTTAAGCGGCCGACTTCGGCTCAGGTCATGATCTCGCGGTCCGTGAGTTCGAGCCCCGCGTCGGGCTCTGTGCTGACAGCTCAGAGCCTGGAGCCTGTTTCAGATTCTGTGTCTCCCTCTCTCTGACCCTCCCCCATTCATGCTCTGTCTCTCTCTGTCTCAAAAATAAAATAAATGTTTAAAAAAAAAAAACATATGCTAAAACTTCAAAATTTAATAATACGGGATTGTCATCTGAATGGACAGACCAGTGGAACAAAATAGAGAATCCAAAAATAGAACTAAATGAAGGATTCTAGTGTATGGTGAATGGGGCATCTCAAATCAGTTGGGAAAAAGATGGACTTTTCAATAAAGGTAATAGGGACAATTTGATAGACTTTCTAGAAAGAAGAGGATGGATTATGCCATGTACTGAATCCAGAATTAATTCCAAATGGGTCAAAATTTAAAATTGAAACAAAAAACTTAAATTACAAAGACTGAAAATTCGAGTGAATTACTTTATACCATGGAGGAGGGAAAGCCTTTCTAAACTTCAAAAACTAAAAATCAAAACATAGAAGATTAATTATCCCTACTACATGAAAAAAAAGTTAAAGTGACGAACTGGAAACATATTTGCATTTTGTGTTACAAACAAATGACTAAGCTCCCTAATGTATAAGGAGCACCAAAAAAAAAAAAAAAAAAAAAAAAAGATTTAAAGAAAGACTAACAACCCAATAAGAATGGAGAAAGAGATTAACAAACAAAACATAGAACATAGTCCCATGTTCTCAAATATGTGAAAATACGCCCAACCTCATTCACAATCAGATAAATTCCATTAGACATATATGGAGATATTTATTCTTATGGACTAGAATGGCAAAAATTCCCCAAAGATGAAAACCTTTATTGTTAGAGGGACTGCAGATTGTTATAAACTTTTTTCTTTTTTTTTTTAATTTTTTTTTTAACATTTATTTTTGAGACAGAGAGAGACAGAGCGTGAACAGGGGAGGGGCAGAGAGAGAGGGAGACACAGAATCTGAAACAGGCTCCAGGCTCTGAGCAGTCAGCACAGAGCCCGACGCGGGGCTCGAACTCACGGACTGTGAGATCATGACCTGAGCCGAAGTCAGACGCTTAACCGACCGAGCCACCCAGGCGCCCCTGTTATAAACTTTTTGAAAGACAATTTGGCAACATCTTTCAAAATTCCAATTGCATTTAACTTTCACTGAGCAATCCCCTCTGGGATTTTATCCTACAGTTATGATGATGTATATCCAATATTATACATATAACAGTCTTCACAATGCAAAATATTGATAATTAGCCATAAATAAGCCATTGAACATGGTGCAACACTATGTAATTGGAGAGAAAACTGAGAACACCGTCTATGGCCTGATACAAAAAGCCTCCGAAATATATTAAATAAAAACAAAAAGAAGATGCAGAACCTTATAATATTCTGCTTTTTGTATAACAAAGGGGAGGAGTGCATATGAATAAATATTTGTGTTTGCATGAAGAACTGAAATTTGCAAAAGAAACTAGTAAAAGTGATTTCTGTGGCAGCCATTGGTGGCAAGAGGGTGGGTAGCGACAAAGAAAGGAGTAATTTTTCACTGGGACATACTCTTTATTTTTTATTTACTTAAAAAGATGTTTATTTATTTTGAGAGAGAGCGTGCTCATGAGCAGGGGAGGGGCAGAGAGAAAAAGGGAGAGAATCCCAAGCAGGCACCACACTGTCCGCGCAGAGCCTGATGCAGGGCTCAATTCCATGAACCATGAGATCATGACCCGAGCCAAAATCAAGAGACAGACATTCAACCAACTGAGCAACCCAGGTGCCCTGGGACATACTCTATACATAAGCTTCATTTATTGTCACCTTTACATGAGAAAGAAGAGTTGACTTCTTCACATTCTTTCCAAAAACATCACAACTGCATTCTTGACAATTTCCTTGGCTTCCTTGAGACCACTCTTTCATTTTTCTAATTCTAATCCTCTGATCACTAAAACAAATAACAACAGCAACAAAAACATCCATGAATTGTTTTTCCACTTGTCTTTTTTATTTTTTCTTTTTATGAAAAAAAAATTTTTTAACGTTTGAGAGAGAAAGAGACAGACCTTGAGCAGCAGAGGGCAGAGAGAGGAGATACAGAATCTGAAGCAGGTTCCAGGCTCTGAGCTGTCAGCACTGAGCCCCCTGTGGAGCTCAAACTCACAAACTGGGAGATCGTGACCTGAGCCAAAGTCTGACGCTTAACTGACTGAGCCACCTAGGTACCCCTTTCCACTTGCCTTTTTAAATTTAGGATTCTGTCATTGACCATCTCCTCTTATGTGTACTTTGTTTTGTTTTGTTTTCTTTTGTTTTTCAGCAACCATATCCATATAATAGCTTTGGCAATATTTACTGGCTCATGAGCATCAAATTTCCATTCTAGGACTATCTTTTTTTTTTTTTTTAATTGTGGCAAATTATACATGAAATTTACCATTTCAACCATTTTTATTTTTTTAAATTTTTTTAAATTTAATTTTTTATTTTTTTTAATTTACATCCAAATTAGTTAGCATATAGTGAAACAATGATTTCAGGAGTAGATTCCTTAATGCTCCTTACCCATTCAGCCTATCTCCCCTCCCCCCAACCCCTCCAGTAACCCTCACTTTGTTCTCTATTTTTATGAGTCTCTTCTGTTTTGTCCCCCTCCCTGTTTTTATATTATTTTTGTTTCCCTTCCCTTATGTTCATCTGTTTTGTCTCTTAAAGTGAAGTCATGTGACTTTTGTCTTTCTCTGACTGACTCATTTCACTTAGCATAATACCCTCCAGTTCCATGCACGTAGTTGCAAATGGCAAGATTTCATTCTTTTTGATTGCCGAGTAATACTCCATTATATATATGTATATACCACATCTTCTTTATCCATTCATCCATCGATGGACATTTGGGCTCTTTCCATACTTTGGCTATTGTTGATATTGCTGCTATAAACATTGGGGTGCATGTGTCCCTTCGAAACAGCACACCTGTATCCCGTGGATAAATGCCTAGTAGTGCAGTTGCTGGGTCGTAAGGTAGTTCTATTTTTAGTTTTTTGAGGAACCTCCATGCTGTTTTCCAGAATGGCTGTGCCAGCTTGCATTCCCATCAACCATTTTTAAATGTACAGTTCAGTGGCATTAGTACATTCACATTATTGTATTAACATCACCACTATCCATCCCCAGAAATCTTTCATCACCCTAAACTTAAACTCTGTACCCATTAAACAATAATCAGCCATCTACCTTCCCTTCATCCCCTTGTAACCACTCTGCTACTTTCTGTCTCTATGAATTTGACTATAGGTTCTGCTCATGTAAATGAAACCATACAATATTTTTTTGTGTCTGGATTATTTAACTTGGCATATAATATTTTAATGGTTCATTCTTGTAGTCTGTATCAGAATTTCATTCATTTTGAAGGCTGAATAATATTTCATTGTACGTTCATATCACATTTTGTTTATCCACTTATCTGTTGAAGGACATTTGAGTTGTTTTCATCTTTTGGTTATTGGGAATAATGCTTCAGTGAACATGGATGTACAGATAAGTTTTTGAAACCCTGCTTTCAGTTCTTTTGTGTGTATACCTAGAAGTGGAAATACTGGATCGTATGATAACTAAGTGTTTAATTTTTTGAGGAACTGCCATACTGTTCTCCTCAATGGCTGCATCATTTTATATTCCTTCTGGCAGTGCGCAAGGATTCCAATTTCTCCATATCCTCACCGACTTTTGTTATATTCTGGGTTTTTTTCTTTAGATAACAGCCATCCTAATGGGTGTGAAGGGTGTCTCATTGTAGTTTCGGTTTGCATTTCTTTGATGACTAATAATGTTAAGCATCTTTTTGTGTACTCATTTTTTAATTGAGTTGTTTGTTTTATTGTATTGAATTATAGTTCTTTATACATTTTGATCAGATACATGATTCACAAATATTTTCTCCCATTCTGTAGATTACCTTTTCACCCTGTTTATAGTATCCTTTTTTGCACAAAAGTTTTTAATTTTGAGGAAGTCCAATTTGTTTGTTTTGTTGCCTATGCTTTTAGTGTCATGTTGAGGAAATCATTGCCAAATTCAGTGTCATGAAGATTTTCCCTCATATTTTCTTTTAATAATTTTATAGTTTTAGTTCTTATGTTTAGGTCTTATATCCCTTTTCAGTTAATTTTTTTATGTGGTGTAAAGTAAGGGTCTAACTTCATTATTTTGCATGTGAATATCCAGTTTTCCCAGCACCATTAGATTATTTCCAAGCTTATGGTAACATATTTGTAATAGATATCCTGGTTGTTTTGAGGGTTCCCAAGATTACCCTAAAGTTTGATGATTCAGTGAAGGCATTACAAGACCCAGAAAAGCTGTTATATTCGTGGTTATGATTTATTACAGTGAAAGGATACAAATTAAAACCAGCAAAGGAAAAATGAGCATAGGGTAGAGTCTGGAGAGAATAGGCATAAGCTTCTGGTTGTTCTCTCCCAGCGGAACTGCACAGAGAACACTTAATTCTCCCAGAAATGGTGTGTAACAGACAGCACATGTTGTTGCCAACTAGGATAACGTGTTGCCAACTAGAATAACGTACTTGAGCCTTGGTGTCCAGAGTTTTTATTGGGGGTTGGTCACATAGGTATGAGCACTCACAATGAATGACCTTAGCTCTTCAGTCTCTAGCCTCCCCCCACCTCCCTCCCAGAGGTCAAACTGATGCAACATAGCTCAAAACTCCAGGCATGCAAAAAACAGGTATTCACCATAAATCACATTGTTAACATAAAATATCTGATGTAGCTTTTAGGTTTCTGAGATTCAAAGACACCCTTATTAGGCAGGATATTCCAAGGGCTCAGAGGCTGTCTCCCAAGAGCTAGTCACAGACCAGTCCTTTTTTTTTTTTTTTTTTTTTTGAAACATGTAAGGTTTGAGCATCCCAAGCATGCTGATGCTTTACTACACTCTTTACTACACACTTGTATAGATAGATTTGCATGTATGTGCTAGTTTATTTATGGTAAATCCCAAAATTGGAAGTGCTGAGCCAGAGGTTAAATGTATTCATAATTTTTTTTAATTTTTTTTATATTTATTTATTTTTGAGAGACAGAGTGAGACAAAGTGGGACTGGGGGAGGGGCAGAGAGAGAGGGAGACACAGGATTGGAAACAGGCTCCAGGCTCTGAGCTGTTAGCACAGAGCGTGACACGGGGCTCGAACCCACAGACTGCGAGATCATGACCCGAGCCAAAGTCAGACGCTCAACCGACTGAGCCACCCAGGCGCCCCTGTATTCATAATTTTTATAGAAAGAGGTGACTTGCTGTTCAAAAATGTTAGCCCAATTTATAGTCCTACAAGAAGATAAACGAAACTGCCTGTTTTATATTCTATAAAGTAGAATATTCAGCAAATAGATATCAACAAATAGATATGGAGTGCTATTATACAATAGGCACTTTTATTCAACAAATAGATATCAAGTGCTAATTATATAGGCACTCAAGATGCATCAACAAATAGATATCAAGTGCTAATTGTACAATAGGCACTCAAGATACATCAGTAAAAAAACCAGAAGTCCCCATCTTCAAGGGGATTTCTATGTAGTGTTGTCAGATAGTAGAGGGTGGAAAGAGACAGTAATCAAATATATAAACTCATATATATATATATATATATATATATATATATATATATATGAAATCAGATGGTAATAAATGGTATAGAAAACAATGAAGCAGAGAAAGCAATAATGAGAGGACAGATGCAACTTTAAATAGAGTTGTCAGGTATGATCTCACTGTGAAGGTCAAATCTGGCAAAGATTTGAAGGGGGAGAAGGGAGAGAAACATGGAAATTTGGGAGAAGACCATTCTAGGCAGAAGAGACAGCTAATACAAAGGCCCTGAAGTGGGGGACTGAACTTAAGGTTAAAGGCACAGCCCTCCAGACTTCCAAGTCTGCCCAAGACCTACATCAACTGCAAGTTTAGGGGTTCCATGGCCACTCTCACTTCAGACCAGCTGGCTACAAATTTTCAGGTCCCTTGGATGCCCTCAATTTTGATAACTCAGGGAACTTGGGAAAACACTGTACTTGTTATTGCAGTTTTATTATAGCAAAAGGATACAAATCAGAACCAGCCAAAAGAGCAAAATCTGGGACTTAGAAGGTCCCAAATGTCAAAGCTTCCATGTCTCCGTGGGTGTATTACCCTCCCAGTATCAATGAGTGGCAATACGTGCATGGAGTATTGCCAATCCAGGAAGCTCACCCAAGCTTCTATGTCCAGAGTTTTTATCAATGCTTCATCACATTGGCATGATTTATTGAATCATTGGCAATGTAAATGAACTCAATTTTCAGCCCTCCTCCACTCCCTAGAGGTTAGGCTGTAGTATGGCTCAAAGCCCTGAATGTCTAATCACACAGTTGGGTCTTTCTGGGGTGGCCAGTCCCCACGCTGAGTCATCTCCTTAGCGTAAACTCTTTTTTTAATGTTTATTTATTTGAGAGAGAGAGCAAGTGGGGGGGTGGGGGAGGAAGAGAGAGGGAGACAGAATAAATCCTAAGCAGGCTTCACACTGTCAGCACAGAGCCCGAGGCAGGGCTCAATCCCATGAACCGTGAGATCATGACCTGGGCTGAAACCAAGAGTTGGACGCTTAACCAACTGAGCCACCCAGGTGCCTCTCCTTAGCATACACTATTGAGGGGTCCACCATAAGTCACCTCATTATCATAATGCATCAGATGTGGCCTGAGGGGGCTTCCATGAACAGAACACTCCTATCATTTGATAAATTCTAAAGGTTTAGAGGTTACCTTCTGGGAGCCCAGACAAAGGCTTTAGGTAAAGTTAATTCTTCACTACACATCCTCTCACTAGTCTTGAGAAGAGTTATGTAGTCAAATGCAACAGGAAAACTAGTAGTTCAGTTTTTTTTTTTTTTTCCTGAAGACATTTCTCAAGTTTTTTTCCTACTACATTCTAAACTTGCTTTTCTTTATACTTGTTAGTTAGCTGTCATCCTAGGATATTATCTTATCATCCCTCTTGGGTATTTTCCTGCATTTCTCTCCTGTGTGGTATTTCTTCTGTCCTTGATGTCATCTCTTCCTTTCTCTTGAGCTACTAAAATTGACCCTTGAACAACACTGATTTGAACTGCATGAGTCCACTTATATGTGGACTTAAAAAATATATATACATTAGAGTACTGTAAATGTATTTTCCTTATGATTTTCTTAATATTTTCTTCAGTTTACCTTATTGTAAGAATACAGTATATAATATACCAAATAAATGTTAATCAACTACTTATGTTATCAATAAGATATGGTCAACAGTTGGCTATTAGTAGTTAAGTTTTGGGGGAGTCAAAAGTTACAGAGGACTTCTGGCTGTGTGAGGCCAACACCCCTAACCCCCACATTGTTCAAGGGTCAACTGCACCTCATTTTTGTGGAATACATCCTCCAGTAATATCCTGGATAAAGTATTTGGGCCTCTGAATGTATAAAAAGTCTTTGTTTTATCTTCTCAGTCGATGAATAATTTGGCTAGATTTACACTTTTAAGTTAAAATTGTTTTCCCTCAGAATTTTGAATGCATTGTACTAAATAGCTTAACATAAACACGGTGTCTATCCTGGGAAGTTTGTGACCTTTGGATACTTGTACTTTTGTATAGGATAGGTTTTTCCCTCTTTGTATTTAGGATGATCTCCTTATCCCCAGAATTAAGAAATTTAATAATGATATGCATTAGTGTGGGTCTTTTTAAAAAAACTGTTTTTGGACACTTGTGTGTTTTTTAATATGGAGACTCACAACGTATAGTTTTAGGAAATTTTCTGGTTTTAGTTCTTCAGTATTTTCTGTAATTTTATTCTCATTCTGGTTGTCTTTATTATTTATTATAAAAAAATTCCAAATATACCCAGAATTAAAGAGAACTATTTTTTGATAATTTTTGAAGCATTTTGTATTTATCCTCTTCTTTTCTTTTTTCTTTTTAAAGTTTATTTATTATTTTTAGTAATCTCTACACCCATTGTGGGGCTTGAACTCATAACCCTGAGATCAAGAGTCGCATGCTCTACTGAGCATGCCAGGGACTCCTATGCTCTTATTTTCTAATCTCCCCCCTACTGTTAGGGTGGCTGGTGACAAGGGTGGCAAGAATTGCACAGAGTGGAGCAAAAAGCAAGACAGAATTTATTCACTGTCCAAGAGAGGAGAAGGGCCAGACATCTAGACAAATGTCAGCCCCAAGTTTCTGTCAAGCTGGGCCTTTTAAAGGGTTCTGAAGTATGTTGAGAGGGTTGTAGGTGGGCCTATGGAAGGTGGGTGTGGGGAGGGGGTCGACTCCTGGCTAGATAGAACAGGAGGTGGCAGGTTTTCAAGGGGCTGGGATGTGGGTTGTGATCAGGCTAGAGAAGAATACATTCTCTGAGAACGTAGGGCCCCCATGACCTAGAAAAACAGAGTTAAGGCCAAATGCTGCACCTGTGAGTTTTGTCTGTAAGTGTGGCTGGGGAGAGGTGGGGGCTTTGAATAGATTGCTTTTACCTACTTTTCTAACTCTGTACTTTTCTGAATTTTTGGAAATTTACTCAACTTTTTTCTTCTTTTTTTTTTTAAACCTTTTATTTATTTCTTTTTTTTTTTCTTTTTCAAGTTTTTATTTCATTTCCAGTTAGTTAACATACAGTGTAATATTAGTTTTAGGTGTCAAATTCAGTGATTCAACACCCAGCCCTCATCACAAGTGCCCTGCTTAATACCTATCACCCATTTAACCCATCCCCTCACCCTATAACCTTCTTTCAAATTGATGATTTTGGGTTGCCTGGGTGGCTCAGTCGGTTAAGTGTTTGACTTTGGCTCAGGTCATTTGTGAGTTTGAGCCCTGCATCAGGCTGTGTGCTGACAGCTCGGAGCCTGGAGCCTGCTTTGGATTCTATGTCTCCATCTCTCTCTGCCCCTCCCCCATTCTCTCTCTCTCTCTCTCTCTCTTCCTCAAAAATAAATAAACATTAAAAAATTAAAAATAAATTGATGATTTCCAAAAATATATTTCTGTATAAGACATGATTATTTTCATTGCTTCATTGCTGCAGTATTTGCTGTTGGCTTTCAGTGTAGTGTTTATTTGTAAAGTTTCTTCTGGTCCTGGCATTATAGATCTAGTTTTCATGTTCAAGGTGTCCCTGAATTATTTTGTGATCATTGACTGTCCTTTCAAATTTAACATGACCTGGGGCACCTGGGTGGCTCAGTCAGTTAAGCTTCCAACTCTTGGTTTCAGCTCAGGTCATGATCTCAGGATTCGTGGTTTCAAGCCCCTCATCAGGCTCTGCACTGACAGTGCGGAGCCTGCTTGGTATTCTCGCTCTCTCTCCCTCTCCCTCTGTCCCTCCCCAGCTTGTGCCCAAGCTCTTTCTTTCTCTCAAAATAAATAAACTTAAAAAAATTTAATATGACCTAAAAAGTTGATTATAACATCTGAGTCCATCATTTGAAAAGGGATGGGAAGGTGATTTAATCCCTGTTTTCATCTGCCAGCTGCTTAGCCTCTTATCCCCAAGTCAGTTGTGACTTAGGTTTCTCTAGATGATAGATACCCTGTATCCTGCCAGAGTGATATTGTGACAGTCATCTTGCTGGGAAGGTTGAGAGACCCACAGCTTTTTTGCATTTTCCCCCCCAGCCACATTCTGTGTATGCTTTGTGAAAAATCAACTTTATTGAGGTATAATTTAAATATAATAAAATGTACCCATTTTAATTGTTCAGAGAGTTTTGTGTATGATTATCTGAGAACTCTTTGCCTAACATAAGGTCAGGAAGTTCTTTTCTGTTTTCTTCTAAAAGTTTTAAAGTTTTGGGGCGCCTGGGTGGCTCAGTCGGTTGAGCGGCTGACTTCGGCTCAGGTCATGATCTCATGGTCCATGGGTTCGAGCCCCACGTCGGGCTCTGTGCTGACAGCTCAGAGCCTGGAACCTGTTTCAGATTCTGTGTCTCCCTCTCTCTGACCCTCCCCCGTTCATGCTCTGTCTCTCTCTGTCTCAAAAATAAATAAATGTTAAAAAAAAAATTTAAAAAAAAAGTTTTAAAGTTTTACATTTTATTTTATTTTTATTTTTTGAAGTTTATTTATTTTGAGAGAAAGAGTGAGTGAGCAGGGAGGGGCAGAGAGAGAGGGCCTGCCCGAGGAGGGGCTCGATCTCATAACCACAAGATTGTGACGAGCCTATATCAAGAATTGGAGGCTTAACCAACTGAACCACCCAGGCACCTCAAGTTTTACATTTTAATTTAGACATATGACCCATTTTTTTAATGTTTATTTATTAATCTTGAGAGAGAGAGAGAGCGAACAGGAGAGGGGCAGAGAGAGCTGGAGAGAGAATCCCAAGCAGGCCTCATTCCCAGCATGGAGCCCCTTGTGGGGCTCGATACGCCCCTAGACATACGATCCATTTTGAGTTAATTCTTCTGTAAGGCTTATGATAAGATTTTTCATTCTTTTTTGTTTTGCATTTGATGTCCAATTGTTCCAACACCATTTGTTGAGAAAAAACTATTTTTTCTATATTTGAATTGCTTTTGCACTTTGGTCAAAAATCATTTGACTATATATAAGTACACTTATGTATTCTAATCTCTAATCTGTTTTGTTTATTTTTACCCCAATACAACACTACCCTTTAAAAATGGATTTACAGGGGCACCTGGGTGGCTCAGTCGGTTAAACGTCTGACATCATTTCCATTTTGATGCCTTTCCTTCTTCTTTTTAATTTAACTGTTTTTTTTTTTTTCTTATGTCACTGGCTAGGACTTCTGGTATGACATTGAATATGACATTGAATACATATCATTGTATTGTTCCTAATCTGGAACAGAAGGCATTCATTCAGTCTCTTACCATGCGTGAGATGGGTCCTCTATCAGTTTATGAAAGGTCATTTCTGTTCTAGCTTGCTGAGAGTTTCAATCATGAATAGACATTAAATTTTGTCAAATGTTTTTTTTTCTCTGCATTAATGGATATGATCATATTTTTTTGGTTTGTTACTATGGTGTATTACATTAATTAGTTTCCATATATTAAACCAGTGTTGCATCCCTGAGATTAAAACCAATTTGCTTTGATGCACTCTATATTGCTGTCTTTGATTTCTAACTTTTTGTTTAGCAGATTTGTGTCTATATTAATAAGAAACATTGGTCTATACTTTTTTGGGTATTGCCTTTGTCTGGTTTTACTTTCCGAGTAATGCTAGCTTTATAAAATGAGTTGGAACATTTGCCCTTCTGTGTTTTTTTTTTTTTTTCTAGAGATTGTGCAGAATTAACATTATATATATCCTTTAAGTATCTGGTAAATTACAACCACAAAACCATCTAGGCTAGAATTTTCTTTCTTGGAATATTTTAAACTATGAATTCAGTTTTTTTCTTTTGTTAATTGAAGTATAGTTGTTATATAACATTGTATAAGCTTAGGGTACATAACATGTTGATTTGGTGTATTCATATGTTGCAGTATAGTTGCCATTGTAGCATTGCTAGCACCTCTATCACATTACATAATTATAATTTTTGTGTGTGTGGTGGGACTAATTAAGATCTCATCTCTTAACAAGTTCGATGTTTATAATACAGCATTGTTGTTCATAATCACTATGCTGTGCACCAGATCTCCAAGATTTATTTATCTACTAGTTGCAACTTTGTACTCTTACACAATATACCTCTTATACCCCATCTCCTAGCTCTTGGTAACCACTATTTTACTCTCTGTTCTTATGATTTTTGGTTTTGGGGGTTTTTGTTTTTTTTAGATTTCACATGGGAGTGATATCATACAGTATTTATCTTTCTCTGTTTTATCTCTTTAGTATAAAATCTTCATAGTCCATCCACATTGTTGCAAATGGCAGGATTTCCTTCTTTCTCATGGCTGAATAACATTCATGTGTGTGCATGTGTGTGTGTGTATCACATCTTCTTTGTCGATTCATTGTTGAAGAGCACTTGGGTTGTTTCCATACCTTGGCTATTGTGAATAATGCTGTAATAAAAATGGGAGTGTACATCTCTCCCATATACTATTTTCATTACCTTTGGGTATATACCCCAAAGTGGAATTTTTGGGTCATATGATAGTTTTATTTTTACTTACTAGTCTATTTATAAGTGTTTATTAATTTTTGAGAGAGGGAGAGAGTGTGTGCATGCACTAGTGGGGGAGGGGCAGAGAAAGAGGGAGAGAGAGGATCCGAAGTGGGCTCTGTGCTGACAGCAGAGAGCCTGATGCAGGGCTCAAACTCATGAACCGTGACATCATAACCTGAGCCAAGTCAGTCGCTTAACTGACTGAGCCACCCAGGGGCCCCTATTTTTTTTTTTTTAATTTTTAAAGTTTATTTCTTTATTTTGTGTGTGAGAGAGAGGAGGAGTAGAGAGAGCAGGAGAGAGAGAGAATCTCAAGCAGACTCCATGCTCTGCTCTGAGCCTGACACAGGGCTTGATCCCTGACTGTGAGATCATGATCTGAGCGAAAATCAAGAGTTGGACACTCAGCTGACTGAGTCACCCAGGCACCCCATGATAGTTATATTTTTAATTTTTTGAGGAAACTGCATTTTGTTTTCCATAGTAGCTGAACAAATTTACATTGCCATCAGCAATATACAAGGGCTCCCTTTCTTCACCTCCTCACTGACTCTTGTTATCCCTTCTTGATGATAACCATTCTAACAGGTGTGAAGTGATATGTTGTGGTTTTGATTTGCCTTTCCCTGATAAGTAGTGATGTTGAGCATGTTTTTATGTACCTGTTAGCCATTTGGATGCCTTCTTTTGAAAAATGTCTGTATAGTTCCTCTGCCCACTTTTTATTTGGATTGTTTGGAGTTTTTTTGCTATTGAGTAGTATTCTTTACATATTTTGGATATTAAACCCCATCCAATAAATATATGACTTGCAAATATTTTCTCCCATTCTGTAGGTTGCTTTTCATTTTGTTGATTATTTCTTTTGCTGTGCTGAAGCTTTTAAGTTCTCTGTGGTCCCACTTACTTACTGATTTTTGCTTATTGCCTTTGCTGTTGGTGTCATATCCAAAAAAATCATTGTTAGACCAATGTTGTGGGACTTCTCTATGTTTTCTTCTAGGAGTCTTATGGTATGATATCTTTTTTTTTTTTTTTAAGTTATTTTCAGGCCTGGATGAGTTGGGTTTTTTTTTTTTTTTAAGTTTATTTATTTTTTGAGAGAGAGAGCATGAGCAGGGGAGGGGGAGAGAAAAGGGGACAGAGGATCCAAAGAAGGCTTTGTGCTGACAGCGGAGAGCTGGTGTGGGGCTTGAACTCACTAACTGTGAGATAATGATCTGAGCCAAAGTCAGATGCTTAACCAGCTGAGCCACCTAGGCACCCCTGGTATGGTGTCTTGTGTTTAAGTCTTCCATCAGTTTCTAGTTAGTTTTTGTGAGTATAACAGGAGTCCCAATTCATTGTTCTGCAGGTGGTTATCCAGTTTTCCCATTACCACTTGTTGAAGAGACTATCCATTTGGTGTTCTTAGTTCTCCTTTTGAATATTAGTTCACTGTATATGTGGGGATTTAATTCTGGGCTCTAATCTGTTCCATTGCTCTGTTTTCTTTTTTGTTTTTTACTCTTTTACTTTATTATTTTATTTTAATTCCAGTATAGTTAACATACAGTGTGATATTAGTTTCAGGTGTGCAATATAGTGATTCAACAATTCCATGCATCACCCAGTGCTCTCCTCAATCCCCATCATCTATTTCCCCCATCCCCCCACCCACTTCCTCTCTGGCAACCATCATTTCTCAATAGTTAAGTCTCTTGCTTGGTTTGTCTCTCTTTCTCTCTTTCTTTTCCTTTGCTCATTTGTTTTGTTTCCTAAATTCCACATATGAGTGAAATCATATGGCATTTGTTTTTCTCTGACTGACTTATTCCACTTAGCATTATAGTTTCTAGCTCCATGTATGTCATTGCAAATGCCAAGATTTCATTCTTTTTTATGGCTGACTAATATATATACCACATTTTCTTCCATTCATCTATAGATGGACACTTAGGATGCATCCATAATTTGATGTTTCTCTCTTTATGCCAGTACCATACTTTTTTATAGCTTTGTAGTATAGTTTAAAATCAAGATGTGTGATGCCTCTGGCTTTTTTCTTTCTCATGTTTGCTGTGGCTATTCAGGGTTTTTTGTGGTTCCATACAAAATTTAGGATTATTTTTTTCTGTCTCTGTGAAAGATGTCACTGGAATTTTGATAGGGATTGCATTGAATGTGTACATGGCTCTGGGTAGTGTGGACATTTTAGCAATATTAATTTTTCCAATCATAAGCATGAGGCATCTTTCTATTTGTATCTTTCTCAATTTCTTTCAACAAAATCTTATAGTTTTCATTGTACGGATCTTTTGCTTCCTTGGTTAAATCTATTCGTAGGTATTTTATTGTTTTCAATGTTATTCTGAATGGAATAGCTTTCCTTGCTTCTATTTCAGATATTTCTATATTTCAGTATATAGAAATGCCACTGATTTCCATATGTTGATTCTATTTATTTTTTATTTTTTTATCTTTTTTGAAAAAATATTTCTTTATTTTGGGGAGACAGAGAGAGTGCAAGCAAGGGAGGGGCAGAGAGAGAGGGAAACACAGAATCTGAAGCAGGCTCCAGGCTCCCAGCTGTCAGCACAGAGCCTGATGTGGGGCTTGAACCCACGAAGTGTAGGATCATGACCTGGGCCGAAGTCGGACGCTCAACCGACAGAGCCACCCAGATGCCCCTATTTTTAATTTTTTTAAAGTTTTAATTAATTTATTTATTTTGAGAGAGAGAAAGGATGAGCGGGGGAGGGGCAGAGAGGGAGGAGAGAGCAAGAATCTGAAGCTGGCTGCACTGTTAGTGCAGAGCCTGATGCAGGGCTTGAACTCATGAACCATGAGATCATGACCTGAGCCAAAGTCAGATGCTTAACCGACTGAGCCACCTATGCACACCATACATTGATTTTATATGCTGCAACTTTACTGAATTCTTTGATGAGTACTAACTCATCAAAGTTTTTTGGTTGAGTACTGGGATTTTTAATATATAAAATGTAATATGCAAATAACAGCTTTACTAGTTCCTTTTTGATTTGGATGCCTTTTATTTCTTTGTTTTGCCTAATTGCTCTAGCTAGGAGTTCCAGTACTATATAGAATAGGAGTGATGAAAGTGAGCATCCTTTCTTTTTCCTGATCTTAGAGAAAAAGCTTTCAATTTTTCATCATTGAGTATAATGTTAGCTGTGGGTTTCCCATATATGACCTTTATTATGTTGAGGTATGTTTCCTCTGTACCCAGTCTATTGAGGATTTTTCTCATGAAAGGACAGTGTACTTTGTCAAATGCTTTTTCTGCATCTACTGAGATGATTGTGTGATTTCTATGTTTCATTGTTTTTTTATTTTTAAAATGTTAATTAATTAATTAATTAATTGAGGGAGAGAGAGAGAGAGAGAGAGAGAGAGAACATGAGCAGGGGACGAACAGAGAGAGAGAGGGAGACAGAGAATCCTAAGCAGGTTCCATGCTATCAGTGCAGAGTCTGATGTGGGGCTCCAACTCACAAACAGTGAGATCATGACCTGAGCCAAAATCAAGAGTCAGATGCTTAACCAACTGAGCCACCCAGGTGCCTCTATCTTTTACTCAATTAATGTGGTGTGTCAGATTTATTATTGACATCTGGATGTTGAATCATCCTTTCATCCCAGTGATAATTTCTCCTTGGTCATGGCTTACAGTCCTTTTTAATGTACTGAGGTCAGTTTACTAATATTTCATTGAGAATTTTTAGATCTATAATCATTGGGGACATTGATACGTAGTTTTATTTTCTTGTAATGTCCTTATTTGGCTTTGGCATCAGGCTAATGCCAGCCTTGTAGAATGAGTTTGGAAGTATTCCCTTTTCTTCAAATTTTTGAGAGATTTTGAGAAGGATTGGCATTAATTCTTCTTTAGTGTTTGGTAGAATTTGCCAGTGAAGCTGTCTGGTCCTAGGGGTTCTGTGTTGGGAGATTTTTGATTACTGATGATAGTAAGTTGTGTGTTTTCTAGAAATGTATCCGTTTCTTCTAGGTTATCTAACTTGTTGGCATATCATTGTTCATAACAGCCTCTTATGATCCTATGTATTTCTGTAATATCAGTTGTAGCATCTCCTCTTTCATTATTGATTCAATTTATTTGAGTCCTCTTTTTATTTATTTTATTTATTTATTTTTAAATGTTTATTCATTTTTTGAGAGAGACAGTGGGGAGGGGCAGAGAGAGAGGGAGACACAGAATCTGAAGCAGTCTCCAGGCTCTGAGCTGTCAGAACAGAGCCTGATGCGGGGCTTGAACTCATGAACCATGAGATTATGACCTGGCCGAAGTCGGACGCTTAACCAACTGAGCCACCCAGGTGCCCCGAGTCGTTTCTCTTTTTAGTCTAGTTAAAAGTTTGTTGATTTTGTTTTCAAAAAGCCAGCACTTATTTTAACTGATCTTTCTATTGTTCTTTTCTGATTTCTATTCTATTTATTCCATTCTGACCTTTATTATTTCCTTCTTTCTGCTAACTTTGGGTTTAATATGTTCTTTTTTTCTGGTTCCTTGAGGTATGAACTTTGGTTGTTTATTTAAGATCTTTCTAATTTCCTAGTATGTTTATTATCATTATAAACTTCCCTCTCAGAACTGCTTTTGCAGCATCTGATAAGAGTTTTGGTTGTTGTATTTCCATATTCATTTGTTTTGAGATTTAAAAAATTTCTCTTTTGATTTGTTCTTTGACCCACTGATTGTTCAGAAGTGTGTTTTTTCATTTCCACATATATGTAGATTTCCCAGCATTTTTCTTGTTGATTTCTTGTTTCATACCATTTTGGTCAGAAAAGATACTTGGTATGATTTCAGTAATCTTAAATTTGCTGAGACTTGTTTGGTTGCCTGTCATATGATCTATCCTGGAGAATGTTCTTTGTGCACTTGAGAAGAACACATATTCTGCCATAGTTAGATGGATTGTTCATTTTTTTTAAAGTTTGTTTGTTTGTTTGTTTGTCTGTTTGTTTTGAGAGAGAGAGAGAGAAAGTGCGAGTCGGGGAGGGGCAGAGAGAAAGGGAGAAAGAGATTCCCAAGCAGCCTCTGCAAATCAGTGTAAAGCCCAACATGGGACTCAAACCCATGAAACATGAGATCAAGACCTGAGCCAAAGTCAGATGTTTAACCGAATGTGCCACCCAGGCACTCCTGGATGGATTGTTCTATGTATGTGTTTTAGGTTCATTTGGTCTAAAGTATGGTTCAATTCCAATGTTTCCGTGTTGATTTTCTATCTGAATGATCCATCCATTGTGAAAAGTGGGTTATTGCTCCCCTACTGTTGTTGGCATTACTGTCTTTCTTTAGATCTGTTAACACTTGCTTCATATATTTAGCTGCTCCCATGTTGGATGCATAAATATTTACACATTTTTAAAAATGTTTATTTATTTTGGAGAAAGAGAACAAGCAGCGAGAGGTGGAGACAGAGGATCCCAGGTGGGCTCTATGCTATCGGTGCAGAGCCCATCTCGGTACTCAAACTCATGAACCGTGAGATCGTTAACATGAGCTGAAATCAAGAGTCGGTAGCTTAACTGACTGAGCCACCCAGATGCCTTATTTACAAATGTTTTATCCTCTTATTGGATTGATCCCTTTATATTATATATTAAGCTTCTTTGTCTGTTACTACAGTCTAAGTCTTAAAGTCTATTTTTCTGATGTAAGTATAGCTTCCCTACCTTTCTTTTGGTTTCCATTTGCATGGAATATCTTTCAGTGTGTATGTCTTATAGCTAGCATATAGTTGGATCTTGCTTTTTTATTCATTCAGCCATTCTATGTCTTTTGCTTGGAGAATTTTGTAATTGTTGATAGGGGCACCTGGGTGGCTTAGTTGGTTAAGCATCCGACTTCAGCTCAGGTCATGATCTTGCGGTTTGTGGGTTTAAACCCCTTGTAGGGCTCTGTGCTGACAGCTCAGAGCCTGGAGCCTGCTTCGGATTCTGTGTCTCCCCCTCTCTCTGCCCCTCCCCCTCTCACACTGTCTCTCAAAAATAAATAAATGTTAAAAAAACCTTTTATTTATAATTTTTTTTAAGTTTATTTATTTATTTTGAGAGAGACAGAGACAGTGCAAGTGGGGGGAGGGGCAGAGAGAGGGAGACAGAATTCCAAGCAGACTCACACTGTCAGCTTAGAGCCCAATGTGGGGCTTGAACTCACAGAACCGTGAGATCATGACCTGAGCCAAAACCAAGACTTGGACACTTAACTGACTGAGCCACCCAGGTGACCCCTCCCCCCGCCCAATTTTTTAAAAATAAAAATAGATAAAATAATTGTTGACAGATTTGGACTTATTGCCATTTGTTAATTTTCTTACTGTTTTATAATTCCTTTGTTCCTTTCTTTTTCTCTTGCTTTAATCCTTTGTGATTTGATGATTTCTGTATGCAAGCCATAGATTACATTATCCTTTGTGTCTCTGCTGTAGGTTTTTGTTTTGTGGTTACCTCAAAGCTTACCTAAACTATCTTGGAGTTATAATAGTGTGTTTTAACTTTTTTTTTCTTTTGAAATATTTATTTTTGACAGAGAGAGGGAGAGTGTGAGCTGGGGAAGGAAGAGAGAGAGGGAGACAGAGGATCCAAAGCAGGTTCTGTGCTAAGAGTAAAGAGCCCAACCTGGGGCTCAAACTCATGAACTGTGAGATCATGACCTGAGCTGAAGTTGGATGCTTAACCTACTGAACCACCTGGGCGCCCCAGTAGTGTGTTTTAACTGATAAAAAATTATGATTGGATTTACATTCTTTTTTTTATAATGTTTCTTTTTCAGAGAGAGACAGAGTATCCGTGGGGGAGGGACAGAGAGAGAGAGGAAGACACAGAATCTGAAGCAATCTCCAGGCTCTAAGCTATCAGCACAAAGCCCCACATAGGGCTTGAACTCATGAACCCGGAGATCATGACCTGAGCCAAAGTTGGACACTTAACCTACTGAGCCACCCAGGCATCCCTGAATTTGCATTCTAAAGCTCTACATTTTTATTCTCTGTCACCATGTTTCATGTTTTTGATACCAGTTTTCATCTTTTCTCCTGTATCTGTTAACTTATTTGTTATAATTATTCATACTAATTCTGTCTTTTAATCTTCATACTAGGTTTATAACCTACTACCATTACAACAATAGATTATTCAGAATTTATGAATATATTTACCTTTACAAGAGAGATTTATACTTTCATGTTTTACTGTTACTAATTAGTGTCCTTTCTTTAATGTTAAAGAAGTCCTTTTAACATTTCATGTAAAGCTGGTATAGTGGTAATGAGCTCCTTCATAATTTGCTTGTCTTCAGAACTCTTTACATTTCCTTCAACTCTGAAGGACAACTTATCTGGGTAGAGTATGCTTTGGTTGATTTTCTTTCTTTCAGCACTTTCAATATATTGGACCACTGTCTCCTTGCTTGTAAAGTTTCTGCTGACAGTCTTAGGGGGGATTCCTTTGTTCATAACAAGCTCTTTTTCTTCTACTGCTTTAAGATTCTCTCCTTGTCTTTAACTTTTGACATTTTAATTATAGTATGTCTTAGTGTGGATTTCTTTGGATTTTTCTTTTTTTGTAACATTCTGGGCATCCTGGATCTGGATGTTTGTTTTTCCCCCATGTTAGGGAATTTTGCAGCTATTATTTCTTTGAAGAAGCTATCTTCCCCTTTCTGTCTCACTGATCTCCTTCTGAAACCTCTAAAATGCAAATATTGGTCTCCTTAATGATGCCCCTTAAATCTCTTATAAATCTTTTAAATTCTTTTTGCTCCTCTGAATGACGGATTCTATTACTCAGTCTTCATTTCACTGATCCTTTCTTCCATTTTACCAAGTCTGCTGTTGAATCCTTCTATTTAATTTTTCAGTTCTATATTTTATTTTTCTAGTCTGTCTTGTCTGTTTGGTACTTTGTTATATTTCCTGTCTCTTCATTCTCACTTTGTTCATGCATTGTTTCCTGAAGTCAATGGGCATCTTTATAACTATTATTTTGAACTTTCTACCAGACAGATCATTTATGTCCTTTTCATTAGGGTGTATTTCTAGGGTTTTTATCTTGCTCTTTTGTTTGAAGCATATTTTTCTCTTCTTCATTTTCCTTTACTTTGTGTTGGTTTCTGTGCATTTGATAAAACAGCCACCTTTCTCAGTCTTGAAGGAGTGACTTTGTTTAAGAGATGAACCATGCTCTTAGCTTTTAAGAAACCATGTTTCTTAAACCTTTGTGCTTTTCCAGGCAGCCTTCTTTGTTCTTAATGGCTCCCAGTTGTTGAGAGTGTGCCAAGACCTATCAGTCACAAAGGGAAGCATCTCAGTCAGCGCCTAGATTTGGGCTGATTGGAAGCCACACCCTCAGCAACAGCTTTTAAAGTATGCAAATATACCTCTTTCAGTGGAAGACTGGGAGATATGTGATTCTGTCTCCTTCCTCTGCACTGAGTCCCAGCCAGATAGCCAGTTAAGAACTGTTCCTTAATTTGCTACTGTCTGTTGAACCAATGAACACAAACCCACTGGCCACCAGAATCAGATTATCAAGGGGTGTGTCCTCTGGACTGCCTCCACCATAGCCAGAGTGTCAGTTGTATGCATAAGTTCCTTTCCTGGAGTCCCCACTGACCTGTGTTGTGGCAGAGGGACAGCATAAAGATTGTGCCTGCTGGTGTTCCTAGTCTCTTGGGAGAACTGTATTTGGCCTCTCGATGTTTGTCAAATTAGAAAACTGCCCCTCAGCTCACAGCTTCTAAGATGACTTAGATAGGCTTCTTTCGTGTTAAGACTGGGAGTTTCAGTCTTCTGCCTCTGTGCTGAGCCTTTGGGGGATAGCCGAGCCTGTTAAGTACTATGTCTTAGTCTGCTATAGCCAGTGGGTCTCATGGACACAGATCCTCATTTGCTTTCAGAGCTAGATATTTTGGGGAACTGTCTCTCAGGTATAAGTCTTTTATTTTTTTTTAATGTTTATTTTTGAGAGAGAGAAAGAGCACCAGCGGGGGAGGAGGAGGGAGAGAGAGAGAGAGAGAGAGAGAGAGAGAGAGAGAGAGAAAGACACAGAATCTAAAGCAGGCTCCAGGCTGTGAGCTGTCAGCCCAGAGCCCAACGTGGGGCTCAAACTCATGAATCGTGAGATATGACCTGAGCCAAAGTCAGACACTTAGCTGACTGAGCCACCCAGGCGCCCCTCAAGTATAAGGCTTTATAGTGGTGTGCCATACATGTGGTCCAAATGCTTTGTTCATTAGGGAGAAGTTGGGATTTGAGTTCTTTCCTGATGGTTTGTAACTGTGCTGGGTGGGGTATTTGCAAAGATTGTGTGTCATCCTCTCCTACCCAAATGGGTAGGAGTAGAAAAATGGATTTTCTCTCATTTGCCTGATGTACAGCAGTCACTCACCTAGTTTCTGGATTTTTTTCAGAGGGAATTATTCCATATGTAGCTGTAGATTTGGTGTGTCTGTGGGAGGTCTTATGTCCTCCTGTTTGCCCTCTTGAACCAGAACCATCTATGATTGGCTTCTTAATCTGAATCTACCTTCTGAGGGAGCTGAATGACTGAGCAGAATGTGACAACTGGAATGGTGGCTTGAGTGTAGCAGGAAGTGCTCATGTATCATTCTCAGTCTTCTTTCATAACAATTCCAACTCTTCCCATCCCACTAATACCCAATAAAAACCATTCCCCAGTGGTTTGAACCATCTTGGGTCCAAGTAGTCATTCATCCCGGTCTGGAAAAACAGATCATGTGTGGCAAGTCTGGATTTTCCTCCTGTCAAAAGTTACTTATGGAAATTACTAAAAGGCAAGAGCATAAAAGCAAAGTTAGTCTGAATATTTATATATCATGTTGTGTGTCATGTGGCATTATATGCTAGGGTTTCTGAAGAGGCCAAATATGTATCACTCCACTTTATGCCTGTGAGTTGTTATTTAACTGAGATTTAAGACAAAGAGTTAAGATGTATGGAGGCCAAATATTACTTTTATTACAGATAAAAGGCAAATTGGAGTATGGTCACTGTGGGGGTCCAAAGAGCTTTCTGACTGGACTCCAGAAATAAATAGACTAGGGGTGCCTGGGTGGCTTAGTCAGTTAAGCATTCAATTCTTGGCTTCAGCTCAGGTCATTATCTCATGGTTTGAGGGATTGAGACCTGTGTTGGGCTCTGTGCTGTCAGCCTGCTTAAGTTTCTCTCCCTTTCTCTCTGCCCCTCCCCGACTTGCATGCGTGTGCTCTCTCCTTCTCAAAAATAAACTTAAAAAAAGAAAAAAAACCATGGGGCACCTGGGTGGCTCAGTTGGTTAAGCATCTGACTTCAGCTCAGGTCATGATCTCACGGTTTGTTGGTTCAAGCTCTGTCTGTTCTGACAGCTCAGAGCCTGGAGCCTGCTTTGGATTCTGTGTCTCCCTCTCTCTCTGCCCCTCCCCTGCTTGCACGCTGTCTCTCTCTCAAAAATAAATAAGCATTAAAAAAAATTAAAATAAACAGACTTACCCGGTGAATCACGACAGTGGCAAGAACAGGCCCTCAATCTCCAGTTTCATGTTTTGACCTAGAGCATTGGGGAATGCATGCTCTATGCAGACAGGCAGATTCCACAGCAGAAGAGAAAAGAGGTAGGGCTAGAGCTGCTCATGCCTCCATCTTCTTCCAAATTACATATTAGTCTGGGTCTAATTTGAAGACAGGAAACTATATAATAATTAAAACGGGAAGTTTAAGGAATTATTAAGCAACAATAATAATGTAACTATTAAGATGGGAAGGGACTCTGAAGGGACTCCAGGGCTGAGGCAGAGTACCCAAGGAAGGACAAACTTAGAAGGGAAAGAATTCACACTTCATCAAAGACTACTAGATGGCAGAGAAGTTTACCAGTTTACCCAGGCCCAGATATGATTCATATTTATCAGGCAGTTAGGTGAGCAGAGCCTGATAGATAGGCATGTAGAGGGAGTTTGGGGCACCACTGTGGACACTACTGGGATCTGGAGCTGTAGAGACCTTTCTCTGCAGGAACCTAACACCTTCTCTGTGAAGAGCTTGGGCCAGAACAGCTCCAGGTAGCTTTGTGGGACAGAGGTTGGTGCTGCCTTGCATGAGTCCCCCAGTGCGCATGTGTAGGGATATAAAGAGTGTAGAGGGAGTAGAGACCTAGCTGGAGTATAGACACATGTTGTTTGAAGATCTCTGCTATGATGTCTCTGATGTGGTCAAGAATGGAGAAAGCACGGTGGCCAAATGCTAGAGAAAGCTGTGCTTCAGAGGCAGTTTGTACTGGAGTAAACTGTGGGGCAAAGCTGTAGAGAAGAGCCTACTGTCAGAAACCTGGACAGGGAGCCACTCCAGAACCAAGGCCAATTCCTTCCTTCTGCAGGTCTCTCCAGCACCCTCTAATCATAAAGCTTAACATTATGCCAGCTGGTAAAAAAATGTTTAAAAAGGAAACATTTGTTTTCACCAATCAAGCAGCAAAAGGTTAATTTGGACCTGAGAGGCAATAAATTCTCTAGCCAACTATTTTGCTCTGCCTCTCCAGGAAAGAAATAAAAAGTTGGGCAGTATTTAGGGAATATAATCTCTCCTCTTGAAAAATAGATGAATGGGAAAGATGCATTCTCCACTAACATTCCCAAGCCTTTCCTTCTGTCAATTCAATGAATATGGCCATAACTCTCTGAAATCAATAGTTTATTACTATAGTTTATTACTATAGTCTGGCCTGCATCTTCTTGAGACCAGTGCTTCCATACTAATCCTTGCCACCAGGGAGATCCTTTTGAACTGTAAATGGACATGTGTAATTTGTCTACAGAAGTCTCTGAAATGGGTCATTAATAGCATACTAATAAAATTAACCCCAAGGTCTTGTTTAACCCAAGTGCCAACAATTCATTTTTTTTAAGTTTCGTTTATTTAAGCAATCTCTACACCCAACATGGGGCTTGAAATTATGACCCCAAGATCAAGAGTCCCTACTGAGCCAGCCAGGCAACCCCCAGCAATTCAGGTGCCAACAATTCAGTGACAAAGATTCTTTGACCAAACTTTAGACTCCTGAACCTTCTCCTAGACCTATCTGTGCAATTATTTATAAAATCAAGATTTAGCAAGAGCCCTCAGTCAGTTTAACTGAATCCTCCACCGTTAATATGTGATCACCCTTGATGTCTGATCAGATTCCTCATCCTCCACCATTGCCCAGGTGCTGTGTGTTCATGCTGGCCTGTCTTCAGCAAGAATCCTGTTTAGTTGGTTTAGCCAGACCCTTACTCCTGGTGTTTCTCTTATAATTTTAACATCCTCTGACCCTCACCGTGCTCCCTGACTATACATTTCCACTTGCCCATGCTTATATTCAGGATTAAGCTTGGTTCAATACTGAGGTCTTTTTTTCCCCTATTGAAATTAGTCCTGAATAAAATCAATTTTTACCACTTTAACTGCTGTTTGGCTTTGTTTTTTCTTTGACATCAGTCTTACATTTTTTTCCACCTCAAATGATGTTCAACTTCATTTACTTGTCTTTTTGATAATAGTCATTCTAAGAGAGGCATGAGGTGATATCAGTGGTTTTGACTTCCATTTCCCTGATGATTAATGATGTTGAGCATCTTTTCATGTACATGTTGGTTATCAGAGGTTTTCTGTATACAATGGGATATTTTTCAGCTATAAAAAAAGAAGGAGGAGCACCTGCGTGGCTCAGTCAGTTAAGTGTCTGACTTTGGCTCAGATCATGATCTCATAGTTTGTGGGTTTGAGCCCTGCATCGGGCTCTGTGCTGACAGCTCAGAGCCTGAGCCTTCTTCGGATTCTGTGTCTCCCTCTCTCTCTGCCCCTCCTGGAGTCATGCTCTGTCTCTCTCTGTCTCTAAAAAATAAATAAACGTTAAAAAATTTAAAAAAATTAAAAAACCAAAATCCTGCCATTTGTGGCAACATGGGTGGACCTTGAGGGCATTATGCTAAGTGAGCTAAGTCAGACAGAGAAGGAAAAATAGCGTTATGATCTCACCTATGAGAAAAACAACAAACAAAACCAATTAAAACCCCCAACTCAGAGAAAACAAATTGGTGGCTGCCTGAGGTGTGGAGTGGAGGCTAGGCAAAATGGATGAAGGCAGTTTAAAGGTACAAACTTCGGTGATAAAGTAAGTCCTGGTGCTATAATGTACAGTGTGGTGACTATAGTTAATAATACTATATTGTATATTTGAAAGTTGCTAAGAGAGTAGATTTAAAAAATTCTCACCACAATGGGGCGCCTGGGTGGCTCAGTCGGTTAAGCGGCCGACTTCGGCTCAGGTCACGATCTCGCACTCTGTGAGTTCGAGCCCCGCGTCGGGCTCTGGTGCTGACAGCTCAGAGCCTGGAGCCTGTTTCAGATTCTGTGTCTCCCTCTCTCTCTGACCCTTCCCCGTTCATGCTCTGTCTCTCCCTGTCTCAAAAATAAATAAACGTTAAAAAAATAAATAAATAAAAAATAAAAAATTCTCACCACAAGAAAAAAGTGTAGCTATGTGTGGTCTTGGATGTTAATTAAATTTATCTTGGTGATCATTTCATAATATATGCAAATATCAAATCATTATGTTGTACACCCAAAACTAATATAATATTATATGTCAATTATATCTCAATAAAAGGGGAAAATGATAAAGAACTAATTATAAAGAACAAATCTGTAAAACTCTTGAAAGAAAATATAGTACAATGCCTTAGAGACTATGGATTAGAAAATATTTCTTAATATCCTAAAAGCAAACATAAAAGATGATTACATTAAAATTTAAAACTATTGGGGCACCTGGGTGGCTCAGTCGGTTGAGTGTCCAACTTTGGCTCAGGTCATGATCTTGTGGTTTGTGAGTTTGAGCCCTGCATCGGGCTCTGTGCTGACAGCTTGGAGGCTGGAGCCTGCTTCTCCTCCTCTCTCTGCCCCTCCCCTGCTCATGCTCTGTCTCTCTGTCTCTCAATAATAAATAAACATTAAAAAATTTTTTTAAACTATTAGGGGGTGCCTGGGTGTCTCAGTTGGTTAAACATCTGACTCTTGATTTTGGCTCAGGTCATGATCTCATGGTTCAGTTCGTGAGTAAGGCAGTTCAAGTGCTGCCTTAGGTTCTGAGCTGACAGCCTGAAGACTGCTTGGGATTCTCTCTCTGCCCCTCCCCTGCTCGTGCATGCATGTACTCTCTCTCTCTCTCAAAATAAATAAAACATAAAAAAATAAAACTATTACGCATCCAAAGAGATCATAGAGTGAAAAAAGTTGTAGTCTGAGAGTAAGTATTGCAGCACATATAAGTCACAAAAGATTAGTATCCAGAGTATATACACAGTTCACACATATTTATTTTTAAATGCAAAAAACAGAAAATGGGTGAAGAGTTATATGAACAGAAAATCCACAGAAGAGGAAACTAGATGGACAATAGGCATTTGAAAAGAAGCTTATCCTCACATATAATAAAGAAAATGCAAATTACTACCACAGTAAGCTACCATTCTACAATCAACATATTTGGGAAACTTAGTCTTTTTTTTTTAAAAGCACATTCTAAAGTTTATTTTTATTTGTTTTTGAGAGAGAGAGAGAGAGATCATGCGTACACACATGTTCGCATGCATGAACAGGGGAAGGGTAGCAAGAGAGGGAGAGAGGGAATCCCAAGGAGGCCCTGTGCAGTCAGTGCAGAGCCTAATGCAAGGCTGATCCCTGCATGATCCCATGAACCATGAGATCATGACCTGAGCTGAAATCAAGAGTAAGACACTTAACTGACTGAGCCACCCAGGCAACCCAGGAAAATTCATGCTAAAACAAGGGTTCGGGGCTCCTGGGTGGCTCAGTCAGTTAAGCATCCTACTTTGGCTCAGGTCATAATCTCACAGCTCTTGAGTTCCAAGCCCACTTTGGGCTCTGTGCTGACAGCTCCGAGGCAAGAAGCCTGCTGTGGATACTGTGTCTCCCTGTCTCTCTGCCCCTCCCCGCCCCCTTAAAAATAAATAAACATTAAAAATTTTTTTTAAAAAGGGTTAGTGAGAACACAGATTGGTGGGGATTCTCATACATTGCCAAGGGATTGTAAATTGGTACAACTACTTTTAATGCAATTTGGAAATATTTCATAAATCTACAAATATGAATACCATTTTTCCTAGTATTCCATTCATGAAGACACCATGAATCACTTGTGAGAAGAGAATAAAAAAGAACAGTAGAAGTCATTGCCATCTTATCCTGGGCAGATAATGGAAATATTTGTCAGATCTGAGATATTGTAGTTCCCTGAAAGATGATTACTGTGAATATTAATACTCAGAGAAAGGTGCAAAAATCATTGCTTCCAAAGTTTATGGACTTTCAAGTATATTAAGAGCTCTTGGAGAGATGACCATGAAAAAGAAAGGTACAGTGATTTGGAAAGAATATAACTAGATCTTCATATCAACAGAAAATGCTGAATTTCAAAATAACTACAAAAATTTCCCCTGACCTATATATAGCTTTTTGTTGTTCAATAAGAGTCCTGACCAGAAATCAGGAGTCCTGGGGATTCATCTTAGACTTCTATCAATTATTGGCAACTCATTTGTCGTGTTTGGAGGTGGGGTATCTACCTCCCTCCCTCTCTCTCTCCCTTCCTTCCTTCCTTCCTCCCTTCCATATTTTTTGAGCACCTTCTGAAGTCCAGAAACTGGGCAAAGAGCAGTGAAATTCAATTGTGAATACACATAAACATGTTTTCTGTTTAGGGAGACATATTTATCAGTCATACAAATACATGTAAATTTTATTGCACTGGAATTAAAACAAAATAAAATTTTCAGAAGTTTCATGTTGCTACATGATTTATATATTTTGATAAGCAGTAAAAATACCATTTTTGCCCTACTTGGGTATCTCAGAGATTACTTGCCTGAGAAACTAACCACCGCGCTGATGAGTCTGCATCAACTAGGTGAAGTGGGTGGGAACTGCTCTTAACTTGGGGATAGCAAATATACAGTTTCTGTTATACAGCCCTTGACCAATTGCACATAGGATATCCTTTGCCTGGTAATGATCTTTTCTCCCTTCTCTGCCCAGTGATGTCACTCTCACCTGTCAAGATTCAGCTTAAATTTCACCTTCTCTGAGAAGCCTCACCAGACATGGCTTTGAAATTTGTCATAGGCTCCTCTGTAGTCCTGCAGATCTTTTCACATGCTTCTGTCCCACAACTTTTATGGTTATCCGACCCAAATCTGTTTCCTGTACTATACTGTGTAAGCCTCAGGGAAGAGCGTATTTTATGTCCACTGGTCAACAACAGGACCTGACTTGATGGGGTCAAGAATCAATGATTTAATGAAAAAAAAAAAAACCAAAACAAAACAGATTAGAGTTTATGCACTCTGTATTTAGGACGTTTGGCAAAGTATATGACTGAGGCTTTTATAAAAACACACAGCTCCTTAAAGGCCTGGGCTGTAAAAAGATGTTCAATAAATGTCCCTATGTTTGCAGATGGGAAAATTGCTGCCCAACTGGCATACTCTTCCTTTTCCCATTTGAAGGATCACTGAAAATAGTTTCCATTTATGACTGAGGGTCTTTATGGAGACAATGCCAAATGAGTGCATTTTGGGTCACAGAATCTGGAATTATTGGAAGATAATTGTACTAGAGTAGGTAAGATTTACTCTTCCTGTACCCTATTTCAAGTTTCCTTAATGTTACTTATATTGTGTTCTTCCCTACATTTGCCTTCATTGTACGCTCTATCTGTATAAAAACATATTCTAGGGGCTTCTGGGTGGCTTAGTTGGTTAAGTGACCGACCCTTGGATTTGGCTCGGGTCATTATCTTACAGTTCATGGGACTGAGCTCCACGTCAGGCTTTGCACTGATTAGCACCATGCCTGCTTAGGATTCTCTCTCTCCATCTCTCTCTGTCCCTCCCCTGCTCACGTACGCACATGTGCTCTCTCTCTCTCTCAGAATAAAAAACTTAGGGGCGCCTGGGTGGCGCAGTCGGTTAAGCGTCCGACTTCAGCCAGGTCATGATCTCGCGGTCCGTGAGTTCGAGCCCCGCGTCAGGCTCTGGGCTGATGGCTCGGAGCCTGGAGCCTGTTTCGGATTCTGTGTCTCCCTCTCTCTCTGCCCCTCCCCCGTTCATGCTCTGTCTCTCTCTGTCCCAAAAATAAATTAAAAACGTTGAAAAAAAAAAAACCTTAAACAAAATCTTCTAATGTTAATTTTTATTTGTGCCTAAGACAAGACTCAGTATTGATCTTTACCTTGTCTGAACAAATATTACTCTTTTAATCGCACAGCTCAGACTGATTTTGTAGGATTATTGCTTTTCAACTTATTGGTATGAGACTTCTCCCCTCACGTACTATGTGATAATTATTATTATTAACATTTACTCATCACATGCTGTCAGGTAATATATTTACATTGTAGTAAAATACACATAACATAAAATGTACCATTTTAACTATTTTTGTACAGTGCAGTGGTGTACATTCACAATGTTGTGTAACTATCACCACTATACATTTCCAAAGCTTTTTCATCATCCCAAACTGAAACTATGTAACTCTGCATCCCCCCTCCTCCTTGTAAGTTATGTTCTAGTTTCCATGTCTATGAATTTGCCTGTACTAGGTACCTCATAGAAGTTGAATCATATTTGTGCTTTTTGTATCTGAATTATTTCGCGTAGCATAAGGTTTTCAAGGTTCATCCATGTTGTATCCATATTCTTTTATAAGGCTAAAAATATGCCATTGTATGTGTTTACTACACTTTGTTTATCCATTCATCTGTCAATGGATGCTTAGGTTGTTTCCACCTTTTAGCCATCATGAATAATGCTGTTATGAAAACAGTTGTACAGATACCTCTTTGAGTCCCTGCTTTCTATTATTTTGTTTATACACCAGAGTGGAATTGCTGGACCATATAGTAATTCCGTGTTTAACAGGAGCCACTGACTTGTTTTCCAGTAATGTACCATTTAACATTCCCTCCAGCAATGGACAAGGGTTCCAATTTCTCCACATCCTTGCCAACACTTATTTTGTGCTTTTTTATAATAGCCAATCTAATGGGTAAATGGTATTTCATTGCAGTTCTGATTCACATATCCCTAAAAACTAGTGCCATTGAGGATCTTTTCACTTGCTTATTGGCCATCTGTATATCTATCTACTTTGGAGAAATGTCTAGATGTTATAGGATTTTTTAAATATATTCTAGATATTAGTATATGCATTGCAAATGTCTTTTCCAGGTTTTTTTTAAGGCTTTATTTTTAAGTAATCTCTACACCCAACATGGGGCTCGAATTAAAACCTCAAGATTGTATGCTTTGCTGACTGAGCCAGCCAGGTACCCCAATTTTTTTGTCTTTTCATTTCACCCTTGATAGTGACCTGTAATACGAACATTTTTAATTTTGATGAAGTCCAGGTTATCTATTTCTTTCTTTAGCTACCTGTGCTTTTGGTGTCATATCCAAACAATTGTTGCCAAATCCAATGTCATGAAGTTTTCACCTATGTTTTCTTCTTAGAGGTTTTTGGTTTGGTTTTTTTTTTTTAATTTTTTTATTTTTATTTTAGAGAAGTGTGTGTGAGTTGGAAAGCAGGGCAGAAGGAGAGAAGGAGAGAATCTCAAGCAGGTTCTATGCTCAGCTTAGAGTCCAACACAGGGCTCAATCCAATGACCCTGGGATCTTGACCTAAGCCAAAACCAAGAGTCGGATGCTCAATGGACTGAGTCACCCAGGTGTCCCCTTCTAAGAGTTTAGGTCTTAAGTTTAAGTCTTTGTTCTATTTTGAGTTAATTTTTATATATGGTGTTAGGTTAGGACCCAACTTCATTCTTTTGTATGTGGATATCCAGTTTTCCCAGCAAATGCATTGAAAAGACTGTCTTTTTCACATTAAATATTCTTGGCACTCTTGTTGCAAATCATTTGACAATATATGCAAAGGTTTGTTTCTAGGCTCTCTACCATAGTCCGTTTGCTATATGCTTGTCCTTATGCTAGTACTATACTGTTTTAATTAATGTAGCTTTGTAGTAAATTTTGAAATCAGGAGCAAGAAATTCTCCATTTTGTTCTTGTTTTTCAGGATTCCTTTGGCTATCCAGGGTCATTGAAATTCTATATGAATTTTAGGATGGGTTTTTCTATTTATATAAAATGCCATTGGAATTTTAATAGGGATTGCTTATTAGTGTCCTGATGTCTGTCCCTTATGCACATTTCTTCATTCTGGTTTTTTTCTGCCCTTTAGACTCAATTTTAATGGTCTTCAAGTTCACTCGTTGTTTTTCTTCTGTCTGCTCAAATCTGATACTGAACCCCTTTAGTAAGTTTTTTTTTTTTTTTTTTTTTTTTTTTTATATCAGCTATTGTATACTACAGGTTCAGAATTTGTTTGGTACTATTTTGTAATTTCTGTTGACATTCTAACTTTGTTCATATGGTTTTCCTGATAGTTTTGTCTATGTTTTTCCCTTAGGTCTTTGACCATATTAAGACAGTTGTTTTGGGACACCTGAGTGGCTCAGTGGGTTGAGCATCTGACCAAAGCTCAGGTCATGATCTCACGGTTTGAGTTCGAGCCCTGCATGAGGCTCTGTGCTGGCAGCTTGGAGCCTGGAGCCTGCTTGAGATTCTGTGTCTCCCTCTCTCTCTCTGCCCCTCCCCTGCTTGTGCTTTGTGTCTCTCTCTCTCAAAAATAACTAAACATTAAAAAATTTTAAATAAAAAGATAGTTGTTTCATTTTTTTAAGTAACCTCTGTGCCCAATGTGGGGACTGAACCCATGACACCAAGATCAAGAGCTGCATGCTTACAGGTATGCTGTAAGACAGTTGTTTTAAAGTCTTTGCCCATAAGTCTGATGACTGGGCTTTCTCAGGGACAATTTCTTTTATTTTGTTCCTTTGAATGAGTCATGTCCAGTTTTTTCAATGCCTTGTGCTCTATGTTGAAAATTGGGCACTGTTATAAAATGTTAATTCTGGAAATTAGATTGTCCCCCTTTCTCCAGGTTCATTATTTTTGATTGTTGAAGACTGTGTAATCTGATACTTTTCTAAACTATTTTTGCATAGACTGTTTCTTGTCACATGTGACCACTTGACTATTTTTCCTTAGTTCAATTTTAGCTTTTTTCTCTATTAATGTAAAATTAACAGATGTAAATAGCATCTATTTATTCATTCTTTAACCAACTCATTTTTTAAATGTTTATTTTTTTTTGAGAGAAAGAGACAGAGCACAAGTGGGGAAGGGGCAGAGAGAGAAAAAGACGCAGAATCTGAAGCAGGCTCTAAGCTCTGAGCTGTCAGCACAGAGGCCAATGCGGGGCTTGAACTCATGAATTGTGAGATCATGACCTGAGCCCAAGTTGGATGCTTAACTGAGCCACCTGGGCACCCCTAACCAATTCATTTGAACAAACAAAAAAGATTTTCCATTTCTCCAACCCCCACTGTCCATACCTCTGGAAACCACCAACCTGTTCTCTTTATTTTAGAGCTTGGTATTTTTTTGGCTTTTTTTTTTTTTTTTTTTTTTTTTTTTTAGATTCCACATATAAGAGAGATCATATGGTATTTGTCTTTCTCTGACTTATTTCACATAGCATAAATGCCCTAAGATCCATCCATGTTGCAACTGGCAAGATTTCATTCTTTTTTATAGCTGAATAAGATTCTGTTGTGTGTATGTATGTATGTATGTGTATACACACATATATCACAATTTCTTTATCTCTTCATCCATCAGTGGAGACTTAGGTTGTTTCTATACCTTGGCTCTTGTAAATAATGCTGCAGTGAACTCAGGGCTGCATATAACTTTTTGAGTTAGTGTTTTTGTTTTCTTAGGATAAATATCCAGAAGGCTAATTGCTGGATCATATGTTACTTGAGTTTATGCTGAATTTCATTATTAATCATCAGGGAAATACAAATCAAACCCACAATGAAATATCACATCATGCCAGTCAGAATGGCTACTTAAAAAAAAAAAAAAAAAAAAAACTAAACTAAAATGTTGGTAGGGATGTGAGAAAGGGAACCCTTGTGCACTGTTGGTGGGAATATAAATTTGTACAGCCACTTATGGAAAACAGTATGGAGGTTTCTAAAAAGAATTTAAAAATTTTTTTATATCTGGACATGATTGCCCCTGAGAGCTCTCTTCCAGATTGCTACAATCTTGTGGGTCTCAGGATGTGATCCCCATTGGTTTTAAAAGTTAGATGTTTCGGAGCTCATCTCTCAGGTGAAGATCCTAAAAGTGGAGTTGCCCGATGTGACATTCAATTCCTTGTTCCCCGTAGAAGCTCCAGGTTTTGAGTTATCTCCCAGTTGTGGGTTGCCACTCTAGGGCTGAGGTTTATGGTGAGATTGTCTCAGCCTCTCCTACATGCTTTGATGTGGTTTTGTTTGCCCAATGTGTAGTTGTCCCTTAGCCAGCCTTTACGTTTTTTTTTGAGGCGATTACTCCATATTGTAGCTGTATGTCAGTGTGTCCTAGGAGGAGGCGAATTCTACTGGTTCTTCCCTATTTTGCCATCTTGAACTGAAACCCATTTTTACCTAGTTTGACAGAGTTTTTTGAATGCTGGGAACTGAAAGAAAAGAACACCACCACACAACCATCATCTTTTGTAGTCTTTGCTGATTGGCTCTGTGTTGGGATACTCCTTTACAATTTATCTAGGATTTCTCTGAATTTAGGGATTATCTGGATGTGAATCTTGTCTTCTCAGGTCTTTCTTTAGTATGCTTCTTGGATGGGCAGGTGTATGCCTTTCTAAATCCCCCATATATACATCTGATTTTGAATACCCTAATTTCCCTGAGTCTTACCCTAGCTTTTCCTTCAGGCTGTGGATTATCTATTGTGTGTCTCTATCCATGTCTTGCCCCAGATTTCTGTGGATTTGTAGTCCACTGTGTCTCTGTCTCTCGAAAATAAACGTTAAAAACAATTTTAAATTAAAATTATAGACCTTATTAATAATGGGAGTTGGAATTTTACTCTCCTAATGAAAAGTGCTTTTTGTTTTACCATTTATTAGGAGCCCAGTAGAATTAAGCAGGAAAGGGATTGTCTTATCTTGGGCATTACAACAAAATACCATAGACTGGGTGGTTTAAACAGACATTTATTTCTTACAGTTATAGAAGCTGGGAAATCCCAAGATCAAAGTGCTGGCAAATCCTGTGAAGGTCCAATTCCTAGTATGTAGACAGCTTCTTTCTGTCTACAGAAAGAAGTCCTGCACTCACAGGACTTGTGTATACAAATGGAAAGAAATCTCTTTATGTTCTTATAATCTCTCTCCCACTTCTTATAAAGGTACTGTTCCCATCATGAGTGTCCCACCTTCATGACCTAATCCAAACCCAATTACTTAGAGCCCCATCTCCAAACACCATCACAATAGAAATCAGGGCTTCAACATATGAATTCTGGGGGGCTACAAACATTTAGTCCATAATAGGGATTTTTCTTATTCACCCAACTAACAAACTTTTTCTATAATATAATATTAAGCAGGGATGGCATTCAGATTACTTTGTTCAGAACCCTCATGCTGAAGGACATGATCATAGTTTGAAGAAATGCAAAGGCACACTACAATTTGGGTCAGGAAGACTTAAAATAAAAAATGTCATTTCTCTCAAAATAAATATATAAATTTAATGTAATTCCAACTATCAAAGAGTTTTTGTATTTTGAGAACACCATCTTCATTTATATAGAAAGAAAACTAGAATAGCCAATAAAACTATGAAAAACAGCGAGGACTTGGTCTAATATGCAGTATCAAAACGCAGTAAGGCTAGTGTTAAATCAGTTTATCAGTTAATATGGTATTAGTATAGAAGAGAAAAATAAATTAGTGAAATGAAAATACAGAATAGGTTTTGGTACAAGTGAAACTACAGGCAGTTTCAGTTGAATGAAGAAAAGATCATATGGTTAAAGGATCACATAACTGAGTCAGTTAAATAGGAAAAGGATGGTACTGGTAAAAACAACAGGCCTTTCCTACTGACCCATGTGTAGAAAGAGAACCTTAGATTTGCCTTCATACCAGTTTCCTTGAAGAAAATACTACTGTAGATTCATTTGTATCCTGTACCTAGATGAGGGAAGAGCTGTGAATTGGCATGAAGACATGGCTAGCCTATATGACTAAGGTATCATAAGTCTTGGGAAAACAAGGTAGCAGCTTCCCTGTGCTTAAGTGGGTTTCAGTCTTACAACTGGGTGTGCCCCATGTGATGGGGGTACACCATGCAGATGCAGTGGTGGGTTATAGTAAGATATCCTGGGTGAGAATGTTGTTTCCCAGGGCTTAGGTGAACTGCACCCATTCTGACCTTTTCTCCCTTCAGCAGTACATAGGTCCTCGAAACTATCTTTGCTTGGGTAGTTGCAGTATTGTAAAGGTGGTTTTGTTGTTGTTGTTGTTGTTGTTTTGATCAGGACAAAGCTAATAATAAACCTAATGCTGGGTTAAAGCCTATTCTGTTTTTTTGATTGCCAGTTCAAATCTGTGATTGCTGTTGGTGGACACTGCAGATTGGTGTCAGAACTATGTGACTGACTGCTGAGTAGATGGGTTATTTTAACAAATTGTGCTTGTATAACTGGAAACCCATCTGGAAGAAAATAACAATGAATCTTCATTTTATAGGACGTTAAAAAATAAATTCTAGATATATTAAATATTTACATATTGAAAAAAGTAAACAATAAACAACTTGCAAGAAAACCTAAGAAAAATTACATATACAATCTAGAGATTAAAGTATCTTTTTAACCAATCCGTAAGCTTAGAAAAAATACATATCGATTACACAGAAATTTAAGATATTTTTATGGAAAAATATTTTTATGACAAAAATTAGGCAAATTCCTAACGTCTAACATATAAAGAGGTCTTCAAAATTGACAGATAAACAATCCTATAGGAAAATGAGCCAACAATGCAAAAGTTTACAAAGCAGCAAATCTAGGAGCAGTTGAGGTGTATGCTCATCAGACAAACATAAATTTAAGTAGTATATTACCATCTATTGCAGGGTTAGAGGAAAGATGTGTTTCTGAAAATGACCGATATTATCTATTAAAATTAAAAAATAGTATATGTCCTTTAATCTAACAATCTTTTGCCTCAGAAATAAAAATATCTGAAATTTAAGGTCTGATTTTAAGAATGTTAAAAAAAAAAAATGTTTACTGTAGGGTTGTTTGTGGTGGCAAATAACTAGCAACAAGTTGAATCAGTAGGGAATATCAGAGTAAATTTACAGTATACAGTATCCCAGGTGTTACTCATCTTACTCTATCTGACTATCATAATCATTGTTGCACCTTGGCACCAACCCACTGCAGGCACCAAAAGGTAATCCTCCTAGTTTGGTCTGAATTAAGAGTTCTAAATTGCTCTGGTGACTTCAAAGCTGTACAAATGGAAGGGCAAAACACTTAAGAAATACAAGGGGAATGTTTAATGAAGAATGGAAGAAAATAGAGGATAATTTAGATTCATGAAAACACATAAACAACCCCTGGAATTTATAATCTTAAAACCAATCTTCAAAACTGCTAATAAGTGGTGTAGTACTATGGTTTTATTAGCATTTCATTATTTTGTATTTAAAAGAAATTGATATATTTGATATATGCCTAAGGTTTAAATATTGCATACTCATTTTTATCACTTCAAAAAGAGCACTAACAACTCTTTATGTGTCAAGTTGTTGTGGAAAGGGATCAAGTAAACAAAAATTGGCAAAAAGATTTGCTTCACATAAAACAATACTGTTTAGGTCTCAGATCTCTTTTAGCACCATTTTCACCAAAGAAACAAACAAACAGGGGATCTATCAATTATATCTGGCAGAATAGAGAATAAAAATGTCTGAGGTTAAAATTGAAGGTAAAATGCAAGAGTTGAAGTTTTATTCAGTGGCATATTTAAAAATTTAAGAGTAACTTGGTTTCTTCATTTTAAAAATCTCAAATTATTAATGCTAATACTAGTTATGTGGACTCTTAAAATTTCTGATGTTTCAGTAAAAACTAGTTCTTAGTAGTATCAAGTCTGTGCCAGTATTATTAAATCATATGATTCTTAAATGTATGTAACCCACTTAACCTGTTGCAGAATCATGCTTTAATTTCTGAGACCACACATATTAGTGATGTGACATGCAAGAGTACATTTAAATAATTTAAGCTACCATCCAATTAAAAAAAATAACTTCTAATAAAGGTATGATTTTAGAAATATTTTCTATAAAATAGTAGCATCTGCCTGGGATTGTGAGTCCATTATTACATGTACTGCATGTACAACTTTCCTACTCCTATCTTTATCTTTTTTAATTTTCAGGAATAGCACAAACAATAGAACACATATATTACCACAACCCAGAGTTAACTAACATTTTGTTATATTTAGTTGGAATCTTTATTTCTTTTTAATGATGGTATTTAGATACAAAACTGAAATATCCTTTAACAACCATGCTTGGTCCCATTTCTTTTCTGCTACCTTTCTTTCTAGAGGCAATCACTTTTGGGAAATGAGTGTGTATCCTTCCAATCCATTCTTCAGTTTTCCATAAAAATGTTCTTCCATAACTAATGCTTAATAATAGTGTTGATTTCATTCAAATTCACAGAGCTAACGATTATAACATATTGATCTCTTCATTTTTTTCACGCCACATGATTTTTCAGGTCTTTCTATTTATATATATAATCTGTTATACTTAACTACTAGAGAATATTCTACTGTGTGCCTATATCACATTGTATTTATCCATTTCACAAGCAACACACGTTTCCAATTTTTTGCTAATGTAATTCATGCTGCAATGAACATAAAGATACATGACTCCCTAACTTAAGTACATGTATCAGTTTCTTGGGTATATGCATATACACTCAAGAGTGTGTGTTCTGGAATCTATTTTAGAAATTCTTTCCTACTGGAGGTTTTAAAAACATTCTCCTATAAAATTCTTATGTTACCAAGTTTTGCTTTTTGCATTCTGGTCTTTACAATACTTTTGGATTTCATAATAAATTCTTTAATGTATTACTATGGCAGAGATCCAATATTTTTTCCACATGAAGAATCAGTTACCCTGAGACCATTTTTTGAATCATCCATAATTCCCCTACCAACTTTTGTTATCATCTCTATCAATTACCAATTCCCCATAAAGGCATGCATGTTTCTGAATACAATATTCTGTCCCAATCTTTGATTTCTATGAATGCATCAAGAACAAATACTTTTGATTACATCTGTAGCAAAAAATTTTTAAAATGACAATTTTGTCTCTTAATTTAAAATCTTTATACCTCTCATATCTTTGTCTTAATGCATCAGGTAGGCCTTCCAGAACCATGCTGCTTAGTGTCCATGACTGGATCCATACTTACTTCAATGAGATTGCTCCTAAAAGTACATCATTAACAATGTTTGCTGTGGGAGTTCTGGGAGCATAGGTTTTTAAACTATGATACTTATTAAAATTGTTAGTATTTAAGTTTTGATTTGTTGAAGTATTTTCCACATTCAAGCCACTTTATTATAAAATGAATTTCTGGTATACCATTAAGTCTGAGTTTTGCTGAAGCTTTTCCTAAATTCAAGGCGTTTATCGAGCTTTAGTGAGTATGAATTCTCTGGTGTCTAATATGATGTGACTTCTGGCTAAAAGCTTTCCCACATTCACTACACTGATAAGGTTTTTCTCCAGTATGGATTCTCATATGTAGAGCAAGAGTTGAGAACTGAGAGAAGGCTTTTCCACATTCATTACAACCATAGGGCTTTTCACCTGTATGGCTTCTCATATGAACAGTAAGAGATGAGCTTTGACAGAAGGCTTTCCCACATATTTTACATTCATAAGGTTTATCCCCCGTATGAATTCTCACATGTACAATAAGTGATGTGATTCGAGAGAAGGCTTTTCCACATTTATTACATTCATAGGGTTTCTCTCCTGTATGAATATTGTGATGTTTAATGAGGTATTGCTTCTGCCTGAAGATTGTTCCACATTCATTACATTTATAGGGTTTCTCTCCAATATGAATTTTCTCATGCTCAGTGAGATTTGATTTGCCACTGAAGGCTTTCCCACATTCTTTACATATATAGGGTTTCTCTCCTGTATGACTTCTCTGGTGTCTAATAAGGCTTGACTTCTGAATGAAAGCTTTCCCACACCCCTTGCATTCATAAGGTTTCTCTCCAGTATGTATTCTTTGATGGATAATCAGGTTTTCTTTCTGGCTAAAGGCTTTTCCACATTCATTACATTTAAAGGGTTTCTTTCCACTGTGGATATTCTGATGTTTAATGAGGTACTGCTTCTGGCTGAAGGCTCTTCCACATTGATTACATTCGAATGGTTTCTCTCCTGTATGGATTTTCTCATGCTCAGTGAGATATGATTTGCCATTGAAGGCTTTTCCACATTCCTTACATGCATAGGGTTTGTTTCCAGTATGATTTCTCTGGCGTTTAATGAGGCTTGACATCTGAATAGAAGCTTTCCCACACTCATAGAGTTTCTCTCCCGTATGATGTTTCTGATGAGAAAGGAAGTTTCTCTTCTGACTGAAGGCTTTTCCACATTTATTACATTTATATGGTTTCTTTCCTCTATGACTTCTCAAATGTAGAGTAAGGGATGAGACTCGAGAGAATACTTTACCACATTCAGTACATTCATGTGATTTTTCTCCAGTATGCATTTTCTTATGCTCTATGAGGTTTTCCTTCAGGCTGAAGGTTTTTCCACATTCATTACATTCATGAGGTTTCTCTCTAGTATGAATTTGATCATGCTGAAGGAGATCTGCTTCAGGCTTCAGGCTTTCCAACATTCTTACCACGCAGATATTTTTTCCAACAAGAATTCTTCAGTATTTCTTGACAATGTGACATAGATGAAAGCTTTTCCACATTCACCAAATTCATAGGTTTCTCTCCAGTATTAATTCTCAGGTATCTAATGAAGCTGAATTTATGATGAAAGACTTACATTGCTTATCCTGAGATTAGACAATTACAGATTGGGATGAAACATATAATATCAATTGTATTCTTAATGGTTCTTTCTTAGCTTCACTTATATTTGAGTATAAATTATGTTCTGAACTCTCTTAAACTGAGTCTCATACATAGAGATGTAGTCGTAAAGAATCAACATCTGTCCTCAAAGGAAATACTTTTCTGTTATGCCCAGGTTTTCTCGGTTTTTTCTAAACTATATTTTCATGGAGAAAGATGAGACTTAACTCTCATGTCTTCCATGATGAGTCTTCATCTATTTATAAATTTCCCAGACCTTTTCTAAAAGGGAATAAAAACAAAATCATCATTGAAAAGAGCTAATAACTGTAAAATATTTAGTGCCTAGCATGTAGTAAATATCCAATAAAGTGGCTATCATCATCATCAACACTAACACTTGTGATTTTTTCCAGTATTTTTAACAAAAATTTTTAAATGTGGTATTGTAAAATAGACTCTTTATTTCAAACCTAGTCCCACAGTAAAAAGAAAGCTTAAATACAAATAACATTCACAGGAACATGTAGTTTAAAATTTTTTTTTTCAACATTTTTTATTTATTTTTGGGACAGAGAGAGACAGAGCATGAACGGGGGAGGGGCAGAGAGAGGGAGACACAGAATCGGAAACAGGCTCCAGGCTCCGAGCCATCAGCCCAGAGCCTGACGCGGGGCTCGAACTCACGGACCGCGAGATCGTGACCTGGCTGAAGTCGGACGCTTAACCGACTGCGCCACCCAGGCGCCCCAGGAACATGTAGTTTAAACTGTTTTTATTTTTATTATTTTTTTAAGTTTATTTATTTTGAGAAAGAGAGGGGGGGAGTGTGCACACGAGCCGGGGAAGGACAGAGAGAAAGGGAAAGAGAGAGGATCCCAAGCAGGCTCTGCACCATCAGCACAGAGCCCAATGTGGGGCTCGAAACCATGAACTGTGAGATCATGACATGAGCCGAAGTCGAGAGTTGGGAGGCTTAACCAACTGAGCCACTCAGGCACCCTGCTCAAACTGTTTTTAAATGTAACTTTTGCATTTTATAAATCAGTAAAATAAAATATAAAGAACAGGTAACAAACAGGATGAAAAAACAAACACATAAGATTGGGAGAGCCTAAGATGAAAGGATAAAAAATAAATAGAATTATTAAAGAGGACATATGGTTAAATAAGATATTTATTCTGTATCTTCCTGAAACTCCATTCAAATGATAGTACGAGGATGAAGGGAATATACTCATAAACACTGCAGAGGTTGAGAAGATACCGGTGGACGAAAAGATTTAGGAAATTTTGAAAGGAAAGCAAATAAAGAACTACAAATTAACAGCAGAATCAAGTGGCTTAAATAAAAAGCCAGCAAAAGAGGATGCTACCTAGAAGCAAGGTAATTTGTGATACAGCTGTCAACACAAAGGCTCTATAACTGGAGTGACTGGGTAAGAGTAGAAGGTGGAACTTATAAAATGATTATAAAAGCAGCAGCTTATGTACCTAATTCTCCTAACTGGAAGGACATAGGAATTTATTATCCAAAGTATAACCAGGAGCCTCCAAACTTAGTGATGATAGGCAAAGTAGATACTGAAAAGAGGGAGTAAAAATTCCTATGTAGAATAGGGTTCCAACCCCTTTCTACTGCTGCTCTTTAGAAATGCTGGTGGTTGGTGGTGTCAAACAATAGATGGGTTGGTTTCTTTTTTCTTTCTTTCTTCCTTCCTTCCTTATTTTTATTTATTCTGAGAGAGAGAGGGAGAAAGAGGGCACACAAGGGGCAGAGAGAGAATCCCAAGCAGGCTCCACATGGACAGCACGGAGCCCCATGCGGGGCTCAAACTCACAAACCATGAGTTCATGACCTGAGCTGAAATCAAATCAGACACTCAACCAACTGAGCCGCCCAGGCACCCAGGGAGGGTTCTTTACTGAAAAAATGAAAAGGTCATGAAAACACTTACAGATATTCACATTTGGAGTCATTTAAAAGAATCATCTAGATATCGGACTAAATGCTGCATAGTGAAGCCCACCATTTTACAAGCCCCAACCACGCACAAAGATTACAATAGTGTTTCTGGTACCTCAATGTTAAATTTTAACATGGAGCTAAAGATCACAAAAAAATGATGAAAGCCCTAATGTGAAAGCTAGATCAAAACAAATAGGAAAAAACAAGGAAAGGAACAAAAGAAACACACAAACAATACTGTAATTAGTATCACAGAAGCACTGAAAACACAGAAATATCAACAGAGTTCTTTTTCTTTTTTTAATTTTTTTTTCATGTTTATTTTTGAGAGCAAGAGAGACAGAGTGTGAATGGGGGAGTGCAGAGAGAGAGAAACACAGCATCTGAAGCAGGCTCCAGGCTCTGAGTTGCCAGCACAGAGCCCGACATGGGGCTCGAACTCATGGACTGAGATATCATGATCTGAGCTGAAGTCGGATGCTTAACCAACTAAGCCACCCAGGCACCCCTATCAACAGAGTTCTATACTGAAGTGCTTTTGCAAATAAGTAATATGTTGAACTAAAAAATTCAACAGCTTAGGGGAAAAAATTCCAGGAAATCTCCCAGAATAATTAAAAAAAAAAAAAAAAAAAAAAAAAGGAAGAATGGAAAGAAGGGAGAAAGAAATAATGATTAGAAAATTAGTGGGTTAGTGGAGGCGTCTAAGAGGTTCAAGATCTCTTAAAGGAGTTCCAGAGAAAATATGAAGAAAAATTAATACAGGAAATTTTCTAAATCCCATCTTTCATGTTAACAAGTTGATCATATATATATTTATATACATATAATATATAAAATTATGTATGTATAAAAGATTTTATTTTCAAAAGATTTTATTTTTATTTTTTTAAATGTAGTTTAGGGGCACCTGGGTGGCTCAGTCGGTTGTGGGTCCAACTTTGGCTCAGGTCATGATCTCACGGTCCATGGGTTCGAGCCCCACATTGGGCTCTGTGCTATCAGTTCAGAGCCTGGAGCTTGCTTTGGAGTCCGTGTTTCCCTCTCTCTCTGCCCCTCCCCGACACATGCTCTGTCTCTCTCTGTCTCTCAAAAAATGAATAAATATTAAAAAAAAATTAAAAAGAAATTAAAAAAGAAAAAAATGTAGTTTAATGTTTATTTATTTTTGAGAGAGAGAGAAAGCACAAGCAGGGGAGGGGCAGAGAGAGAGGGAGACACAGAATCCAAAGCAGGCTCCAGGCTCTGAGCTATCAACACAGAGCCTGATGCAGGGCTCAAACCCATGAACCAGGAGATATGACCTGAGCCGAAGTTGGACCCACAATTGACTGAACCACCCAGGCACCCCAAAAGATTTTATTTTTAAGTAATCTCTACACCCAGAGTGGGGCTTGAACTTACAAACCCGAGATCAAGAGTCGTGCGCCCTACCAACTAAGCCAGCCAGGCACCCCCAAGCTGATAATATTGTAAAATGGTTAAATCAAAAGTAGGTAAAATAGATGTATAAAATGTGAGAATAAACACCAGTTTATTGAGTTGAAAGTGGTTGCCTATGTGGAGGAGGAACTGTGGGTGACGAAGGATGGTGCAAGCATAACTATAATCCTATTTCACTTTTAAAAGCCCCTACGTGTTATACCTGCAGAGATGTCCTTGAAGACCTGAGCCTTTTAACCTGAATTGATCTATAATCGTATAGTAACTATAGATAGTACTCTTTTTATCTAGTCTCAGTTAAGTTTCACATGGCTAAACAGCAAAGTACATATTAATGAAAAAAAGTAAAATAGGCCAGAAAACAGCCATTTTTGCCTTGAAATCTGATTTACTGCAGTGTTTTGATTATTGATACTATCATTTCTAGATATAGAAACTGTCGTTGCCATCAATTTCAGTTTTCATTTGTTTTCTTTCTATCATTATGCCTGAAATGACTGGCACCAAAGCTCTTCTTTTGTGAAGAGCTCTTGTCTTGTCCTCACTCTCAATCCTTTCTTTTATAAATGTTTTCTACTGGCTGCAAATCTTCAATGTTATCCTGATCTGTCCTGTCCCTCTCAAACTTTTATCCTCATTTTCTTTTTCTTTTTTTTTTTTTTTTTAAGATTTTATTTTTAAGTAATCTCTACAACCAACATGGGGCTCAAACTTACAAACCTGAGATCAAGACTTGCATGCATGCCTCCTCATTTTCTTATAAATCATTGTAAGATCTGACTCTAGTAATATACTGTCACTCACATCAATGCTATAATTTCTAAAATTAGAAAACAAAAACCCTCAACCTTTACTGCATGCCATAGGCAAAAATTTACTCAAAATGAATTAAAGACCTCAACATAAGTGTTAAAACTATTTCTTTTATAAAGAAAAAATGGTAGACTTAATCAAAATAAAAAACTAATGCCCTTCAAAAACACAGTTAAAAAAAAGAAAAGCCAGACTGGCAGAAACTGATGAAGGCCTCATATCCAAAATATATAGAACTCCTAAATCTCAGTAAAAAAAGGTAATCTAATTTATAAAATGGGTAAGAGACTAGAAAAGATATTCACAAAATCAGATATATGAATGGCCAATAAGTACATTAGACGTTCATCCAAACTAGTGATCAGAAATGCATATTAAAATCCCAGTGAGATACATTACACACCCATTAAAATGGCTAAAATTAAAAAACTGCCATTCCAAGTGTAAGAATGTGAAGCAACTATCTCTCAAAAAACTGTAGGTGGGAATGAAAAATGATACAGCTACTTTGGAACATAATCTGAGTATTTTATAAAGTTCAATATATACTTATTCTGTGCAGCAATCCCATTTCTAGGCATTTATTCAAGAAAAATGAACATATATGTTGACACAAAGACCTAGTATATGAATGTTCATAATAGTCAAAAATGGAAATAATCTAAATGTCTATCAATGACAAATTATATCCATACTTATAATAATAATCAGCAATAAAAAATGAAATATTCATATACATAACATGAATTAATCTCAAAAATGTAAAACTAAATCAAAGAAATTAAATGCTAAAGATTATGCAGTGAATGACTACATTTATATGAATTCTAGAAATGGCAAGTCCTAGTAACATAAAGCCAATTAGTGATCACCAGGGATGGGGGAGGGGTATGGCTCTACAGCAAAAGGGCACAAAGAACTGTTGATGGATCTGTTCTATATGTTGGTTTTGGTGTTGGTTTTATGACTGTATACAATTACCAAATTTATCAAATAATATACTAAAGGGGTTGACTTTTATGGAAATTATACCTCAATAAAGCTGAAAAAGTAAATCTTTCCACACCTGAAGCTCTACAACAATCACCAGTTATTTGTTAATCATCTTCTTTGTGCTCAAGACTGCAGATAACAAGGGTAAAATACCAGCTTTTGTCTCAATGAGCTTCAATGTAGGTCTTAAACATGAAAGGGAAAAATACAAATGTAAGAGAGCATATACTTAGAATTCAAGTTGCTCTGGAAACTATAATATGCTTTGGGAATAGATGATTAGAGATACTGGGCTAAAAGTGATAATGAAGGGACATTTTAATAAAAATGAAGCCCAAGGGTAAATGATGGATAGGACTTTGATAGATGGCTCACTGCACAATCAAAGACGAAGATGCAAATAATTTCATATATATATGAATGGGGAGGGAAGAAGGGTACAACTGATACTATTTAAAACTGAAATAATAATCACAATTATCAACAGTGTGGGAAAGAGAGGAGGGAGACTAAAAATACACTAAAGTATAAAATATACGTCATTCCTTAGTGAGGAGTAAAGTATAGTACCTGAAGAAATGGAAGACGAAGACTAAGAAAGTTATGAATAAAAGGCAACCAAGAGAATATAACAAAATAATTATAATAAAATATAACAAACTTTCCATTATTTTCAGAAGGAAAGGCATATGTACTCAAGACAAGGAAATCAAAGATCCTATAGTAAAGGATAAAAAAGATGAGGTCAAATTTAAAACAGAACACATAATATTAAATAAAAGAACCAATACTAACCATACTGTTCCTGTCAATAAATACAACTAGAAAAAAAAGAACTATTAAAAGAAAAAGACTATGACAGGCTCATACAGATAATTCTCAGGCTCCAACACACACTTCCTGAATCAAGAAAACCTGCAGGTAAGGCCTAGCAATCTGTATTTAACAAGCCCTCTAGATGATTTTGACACACGCAAAGGTTTAACAACTGACATAATAAAACCTACCTAAACTGTCTGTAAGGTACACATCTAAAACAGGGTGCCTGGGTAGCTCAGTTGGTTAAGTGACTGACTCTTGATTTCAGTTCAGGTCATGATCTCACCGGTTCATGAGACTGAGCCCTACATCAAGCTCTGGCACTGACAGCACAGAGCCTGCTAGGGATTCTCTCTCAGCTCTCTCTCTCTGCCCCTTCCCTGCTTGTGTGCATGTGCACGTGCACTCTCTCTCACTTCTATCTCTCAAAATAAATAAACATTAAAAAAAAACATTAGAAAAAAGGAAATTTTCACTTGTAAAATTCAAATTAAAAAAAAAAATTTAATGTTTATTTTTGATAAAGAGACAGAGCACAAGCAGGGCAGGGGCAGAGAGAGAGAGACAGAGAGAGAGAGAGACAGAATCCAAAGCAGGCTCCAGGTTCCAAGCTGTCAGCATAGAGCCTGATGCTGGGCTCAAACCCACGAACCGTGAGATCATGACCTGAGCTGAAATCGGATGCTTAACTGACTGAGCCACCCAAGCACCCCTCACTTGTAAATTTCAAAATATACTGGCTTGAACAAACACTTTGGTCAAAGATAAAATTAAAATAAATTGCAAAACATTCAGAAAAATTCAAAAACAATGTATATCAGAGCGTATAGAACACATTTGAAAAAAATGCTTGGGTAAGTTTTAACATATATGTTTACATTATTCTAAAAAGAAATAACATAGGGCACCTGGGTGATTTAAACTCGGGTCATGATCCCATGGTTCGTTGAGATCTAGCCCTGCATCAGGCTCTGCAGTGACAGCACAGAGCCTGCTTGGGATTCTCTCTCTCCCTCTCTCTCTCTGCTTCTCCCCTGCTTGTGTGTGTGAGCTCGCTCTCTCAAAATAAATAAATAAGCTTTAAAAAAAATAAAAAGAAATAACAATAAAATAAGCATTCAAACCAAGGAATTACAATAAGGAAAAGTAAATGTAAGAAAAAAAAAAGTACAGATAAGAAAAATTAATTATTACAAACAAAATTTGAAATAATAAATCCACAAGTTAATTCTTAGGGAAAAACTAAAGAGGAATAACAGCAAAATTATAAAAATAAAAAATGATTACTTGGAAATAACCATAGACAGAAAAGGACTATAGAGATTATTCGCTCACCTCCATACAAACAAATTTGAAAACCAAATATTACCTATGAAAACTGAGACCAGAAAAGACAAGAAACCTAAACAGTAAAGTAGATATAGAAAAAAAGAGACCATTGTTATTTTATTACCCTAGTAGATGGTTCAAGATGTGGAATTTACTAAACTTTTACAAATGACAGTAATAACATTTATTTAAAATTTTCCAATTCTTAAATTCATTATATTTGCAAAAGTATGATGTAGAACAGATCAGGACTTAGCCCACTATATTCCTAACTAAAGAAAACACAGAAATGACATCTTGGTAATTAACACATCTTATATATTTTTTTAAAGTTTATTTATTTATTTTGAGGGAGACAGAGATAGCGGAAGTGGGGGAGGGGCAGAGAGACAGTAGAGAGAGAGAATCCCAAGCAGGTTCCGCATGGGCAGCACAGAGCCTGATGCAGGGTTCAAACTCACAAACTACGAGATCATGACCTGACTCGAAACTAAGAGTCAGCTTAGTTTCGAAACTAAGCTGCTTGCTTATCAGACTCAGCCACCCAGGTGCCCCCCCACCCAAATATTTTCAAAATAGAAGTCAAAATACTCTAATCCTAAGGAAACTATTTTTGTGCTATAATGCCTGACTTGAGTAGTTGCAGCAGAGATCCTAGGACCTACAAAACCTGAAGTATTTACTATCTGGACATTTACAGAAAGTTTACTGGCCTCTTGCCCTACAGTGATCATTTCTCCCTTCTCTACTTGGGTGGAACTAGGATGCACTGTTGACCCGTTTCAACCACAACTAAATGATCAACAGAACCTGGAGGAAATCTGGATCATTTAAAGGATCACAAAGACCAAAGCTACCATGCAAATCTTCATTACTCACCACATAACTGTTATGTGACCAGGAAATCAATTCTTATATTCCTTAAACCAGTACATTTTGGGGTTTATTATAGTCACTTAGCTTTACCATGATTGATATACTTTTTAGTCCTGTCTAATGCTTTACAATATCATGTATCTGTAGATACCTACTCAACTTGGACACCGTAGCATGAAAGTAGTAACAGACAATAAGAAAATGAATGGACGAGTTGCACTGAACATGGCCATGTTTCAGTAAAACTCCTTACAAAAATACATAGTAGGATGTAGTTTGCCAACTCCTGCTCTAACACGTCACCATTTTCACAGAATACATTTAAGAGTTTGGTTGACATTTGAGCATTCTGATATATATTTTGAAAATATTTAATCACTAGACTGGACCTCTTTCCTCAACTGATTCACATAACCACTTGCTACTCAAAATCTGCACTTAGATGTCTAATACGGATCTAATTTACCCTGCCCCAAATCAAACCCTTGTTCTCCCAAACCAACTCCCAAATTCTTCTCATCTCGTTAAATAACAACCTTATTTTCTCAGTTGTTCAAGGCTTGAGCTCAACCCTTGAACAACTCTCTCCTAGGTAACACACCCATTATGTTTCCACATCCTCTTGGCTTTATCTTCAAAATACAGTCAGCATCTGGCCATTTCTCATAATTCTCACTAGGACCACCAAAGTCTAAGCCACATTATGTCTTCCCTGTATTATTTAATAGACTCCTCACTATTCTTGCTACTTTTGCCTTTGCCTCTTTATATATCTTCTCTCAACACAGCAACAACAGTATTCTTGTCATAGTCAAATCATGTCATTGTTAAAGCCTCCTTGTATACTCATAAAAACATTTAGAAGAAAGCACATTTAATAGTGGCTGCTTCTGGGGAACAGAAATGGAGAACCGAGGGCCAGGATTGAGGAACCATTCTTTAATTTTCTTAAAAAACTTTCTTGTTGTTGTTTATTTTTGAAAGAAACTGATTGAGCAAGTGGGGGAGGGGCAGACAGAGAGAGAGAGAGAAAGAATCCTAAGCAGGCTTCGAGCTGTCAGTGCAGAGCCTGATGTAGGGCTCAAACTCACAAACTGCGAGATCATGACCTGAGCTGAAACCAAGAGTCGGATGCTTAACCGACTGAACCACCCTGGCGCCCCTTAATTTCCTATTAAGTATATGTATTGGATTTTAAAGATGATAGTATTATTTTTAAAGAGTAACAGAGTGTGAACTAGTAGGAAGTCAGCACTAATTTCCAGCCTGCTATATTGTTAAAAAGCAAGAGAGTGAGAAATGTTGTGCTATGATAGTAGGTAGGAAGGGAATAAGAAATAATAATAAGGGGTAATATTCAACTCTAAGATGGAAGTGGGGAGAAATAAAATGTTAGTGAAAGGGAAAACACAATATTTAGGCTAGAAAATTTATAAAATTGAGACTACAAATGAAGTAAAGAGGCTAGCATCCAGAATAGAGGTTACAGGGGCAAGCAGTCCCCCAAAATCTGAGAAAAAAAAAGAGCACGATCAAGCAAGAGAATCTGGAAATGTTATTTAGGTATCTAAAGAATTCCCAGCAACTGTTACTCCAATGGGCTTATAAAAAAACTTGCCTCAAAAGTTTTTTCAGAGGTCGCAGGTTGAGTAACTATAAGAGGGGCGCCTGGGTGGTTAAGCATCTGACCTTGGCTTAGGTCATGATCTCTGGTTTGAGTTCAAGCCTCACATCAGGCTCTCTGCTGTCCATGTGGAACTGCTTTGGATCCTCTGTCTCCCTCTCTCTGCCCTCCCCATGTGCACACTCTCTCTTTCAAAAACAAGCATTAAAAAAAAAAAGATATATCATAAAAAAATAACAATGAATCTTTATCCCATTCATCCTTCTGGGTTCCTTCTTACTCACCTGGAAAGCACCTCCTTTACATTTCTTCCTCAGTTATTCATTGCTCTTCTTGTTTAAACTGGTGTCTTTAAACTTCTAAACAGTGACACAGGACTTGGACATTACTCTTGAGGGTCAAAGCAGAATCCCATAATTCACGCTGAGACCAAAGGATCCTTAAGGGATTTGATGGGTAAAGGAAGTGCAGTTCCTGGGGATGCACAAGGAAGCTGGTCTATGAAAAAGAACAAAGTAATGATGACCTTTTGGCTTAGAAGCTGGCGCACACACATACACATGAGCACATTGAAAAAGAGCATTTACACTTTGCATCCTCAGCCAAACCCATTATGCCATTTAAAGCCTCCACACATTTCAGGAATGGGAGACAGAATTTAGGTTATTCATTTTTCAGAATTTAGGTTATACAGAGAAATTACAAGACTGAGTTGTTAAAGTTCTACAGAATCACAACCTGTGCAAGTGTCACTTGTGGCCTTGCTCCTGATTAAAGAGTCACAGTTTTGAATATCATTTTCCCCAATAAAAACATTTTTGTCAGGGTGCCTGGGTGGCTAAGTCAGTTAAGTGTTAGACTCTTGATCTCACCTCGGGTCATAATCTCATGGTTTGTGAGATGGAGCCCCACATTGGGCTCTGTGCTGACAGCATGGAGCCTGCTTGGGATTCTCTCTCCCTCTACCTCTGCCTCTCTACTTACCCCCCTCAAAATAAATAAGCATTAAGGGGGAAAAAAAAAAATCTAGGCCTCCAATATGTAATGGAGAATGAATGACAAAAGTCAAAATTACTCAGAAGCTCTTCCCTGACTCAGATATAAGAGGCTTAAAATCTGGCTGGACAGTGTTACTAATTGATGAAACAGGTAATGCAAAGGGGAATGGATGGAGGCAAACCATAGGAGGCGGAGATACCAGAATTAACATTTTGGACACAAAGAGTGTGAAGTTCCGGTGTAGCCTCAAGGTGGAGCTGTCCATTAGCAAATTGGACAGAGCTCAACTACGAATGGACATTTGTTAGTCACCTGTCAAGTGAAGCCACAGCAGTGGAATTTTGTTCTTAGCGGGGGAAAAGAAAAAAAAGATAATTCAGAAACTTAGGAACACTAATAGCTAAGGGACAAACAGAAACATTAAGTCACTAATGGAGCTTTTTTTTTGAGGGGGAGGTTATTCCTTGGTTTTGACTGGAATTATACAAATGAGAGTAGTGTAATGGAAGTCAAGGAAACATTCAAGAATGAGGCAGTGATAAACATCTGGAAAGTAATGGACTGAACACAGAAACTGAATCCCTCCATCCGTTAAAAATGGAAATATACAACACAGGCAAGCAAAACTGTGATTCTTACCCCTGCCCTAACTATTGCATCTCCCTCCTCTGACAACCGTTATTTTCTGGGTAAACTTCAAAAGGTCTTTCATTAACACTAAAGAATAATCTTCATATACATAAAAGTTCCTTCATGCACCTATGAATACATTCTTTTTCCCACCCACTAAAAAAGTAGTATATTGCACCAAACAGGCACACTTTCTTCACAAAATAGCTTGAAGATTTTTAAAACGTAAGATATGTATTTCCATTTGGTCAAGTCTTATTTTGGGTCTTTCATTAACACTAAAGAATAATCTTCATATAGATTTTTATACATTTCTTATTTATTCCTAGGTGTTTTATCTGATTTGTCACTATTGTAATTACTGTCTTCATAACTATTACTGATTACCTTTTTGTATGTACCAAAGTTATTATTTGTGTATATGCATTTTTGTACCATGGTTCTTTTTCATTCTACTGAAAAATATATTAAGCGCGATACAATACTAGAAGGAAGCGTCATTTTAGAAGAAAATTTGTTTCGCTACATTTACAAAGGCCAAGCTTTGGTCTGGGGAAAACCTGGTCAAATTACGAGTCACTGCCATGTCACTGAGAAACAAGAGAATCTTAAATCTGTTACCTGACATCTCTGAACCAAAGACAGGACATCATCCTTCCCAATTCTGTGCTGTCTACACTAGTGGAAACTAGCTCTTAAAGCTCTTCCTTAGTCCAGGGCTTTTCAAATTGGCCTCACCAAAGTTCCTCCAAAGAACTGAGTCAATACATAGGGGGAGTCTAGACATCTAGAAACAAGTTTTCCGGAAATGTTTACTTTAAACAATTGTTAATACTAATTTTGTTTTCTACTGCACAATGAGTCTGCTTTTATATAAAAATCGCTTTAAAAATTACTTATCTCTATATCTTAGCCATTTTCCTTTCTTTCAGAAAAACGGATGCTCCAGAAAGATGCATCTTTATTAATTATTTTAGAAACGAGAAAAGTGAGGTTGAGGTTACTACCCCATAAAGCTCACAATGCCATCCATTCTCACACACTTGGAACCACAGAGTTCTCACACAAGTGGTACCTCTACAACAATCTCATACACTCCGTCATACCCCCACCCCCACCCCGCCGCGGTCCCGCCCCAGTTTCCCCCAGTACCCCTGCCCCCATCCACATAGGCTTTGAACAATGCACGTCATAGAAGGCGATTCCTCCCCTTTAGCCTCTCCAGCCATGTCGCAATCTCCAAGAATCCTCCCCTACAGCCTCCCTGACCAGATTCCGAGCCCAGAAACCCAGGTCCCACGCCCAGATCTGCGCTTCGCGAAGCCGAAACCAAACTCACCGGCAGACAAAGACGACCATGGCGAGCCAGAAAGTCTGCGCCTGCGCACTCCTTGGCTGGTTTAACACTCCCAGAGGTCTCCTGGGCTCCGTCAAGCCCCGGCTCAATACCGGACAGAATCTGTCGGTATTGGCCGGTCCTCTACTTTTCTGACTGCGGACTACATTTCCCATAAGTTTCGGTGGTTCGAGTCAGCTTTTTCGCGCTTTCTTTTCTGCGCCAGAGTTTGTGGGAGTGTCTCCCTGGTGAGGGGAGGAGTGTAAGTAGACCGAGTGTCAGGACTCAGTTTAATACTCGACCTGTGTTAACTTTACCTTTGGGAGAGGGCAGTGGTGTGCCTTGGGTTATAATAAACTCAGTTCAGGCATGCCGGGCTTACTCCAAGTAGGAGCCAAGGGGCAAGGCTACCTACCCCTGGAGCGCCGAAACACTGGGCCGCAATTCATGCCTCAGGGTGGGTAGGGGCGGGGATTTCTTTGGCGGGGTTCGAGCCGGGCGCCATCTTCGTCGCGAGTGTGGCGCTTAACTACATTCCCCAGGAGGCACCGCGTTCGCCGCTCCTTCCCTCAGCGCGGCTGGCAGCTTTGAGCTCAGTTGTGTTTGGACGCTAGCTTGTGGTGGTCTCTTGGGGTTCGGCCGGGCGACTAACACGTTTCAGAGAAGGCCGAGGTTGGACAAAGCCCAGAGCCCCCGGCGTCGGGAGGGAGACCTGAGTATTAAGTCTATTCGGGCAGAAGGGGCTGAGGAGGGGCAGTTGTGAAATTTCGCCACTGTCCCAGTGATATGTGTATGTGTGATTGTGAATATGTGTGATACCGTGTGTGCCGGTGAGGATTAGCTCATTATGCCACTGTGAGTCTGTGTTACTGTGTGTAATACTGTGTATGGATATGGGTTACCTGTGACTGTGTGTCCCCGTAGTGAGTATGCGGTTGTGACTGTGTGACCTTGTATTCCACTTTGTGTACAAGGGTAGAGAGCTTTGTGAATGAGCTCCCGTGGGTATTATGACTGTGGGGAGGGTCGGAAGGTGTTGTGTTTGTGATTGAAGGTGTTACTTTGTGTCTAGTGGTGGATGTGAGACTGTATGAATTTGGGGAGATTTGTGTTGGTGACTGTGTCACACATAGTCATGTGTGGGAGTACAAGACGGCTGTGAGCCTTGACAGTAAAGACCCTGACTCTTCTCTCTGACCCTGAGATTGATTTGCAAGCTCTGATGTGGAGGAGCAAATGGAGCCAGTTGACCTTGTCATCTGGGCCCCAAGAATGGTCTGTTATATCCTTCCCCATCTTGATTCCTCTTCGAGAGAGCTGTCCATTGGAAGAGGAAATACTGGTTGTGATAATGAAAAGTTATGTTAAAGGTGCCTTGGTATTTTCTCTTTATTTCTGAAATGCTTTATTTTTGCTTTTGTTTCCCTTACCTCAGGGGACTTATCTAGAAAAAAATTGCTACAGCAAATGTCAGAGAAATTACTGCCTGTGCTCTTTCCTAGGATTTTTATGGTTTCAGGTCTCACATTTAGGTCTTTAATCCATTTTGAATTTATTTTTGTGTATGCTGTATGAAAGGGGTCCACTTCATTCTTTTGCAAGTTGCTTTCCAGTTTTCCCAACATCATTTGCTGAAGAGACTGTCTTTTTCCCATTGGATATTCCAAAGATTAATTGACCATTCAGTTGTGGATTCATTTCTGGATTTTCTATTCTGTTGATCTATGTATTTGTTTTTGTGCCAGTACCATACTGTTTTGATTCCTGCAGCTTTGTAATAGAATTTGATGTCAGGAATTATGATGCCTCCAGCTTCGCTTTTCTTTTCAAGATTGCTTTGGCCATTCAGGGTCTTTTGTGGTTCCATACAAACTTTAGAATTGTTTGTTCTAGTTCTGTAAAAAAACTGTTGGTATTTTTTTAATGTTTATTTATTTATTTTGAGAGAACATGAGAGAGTGAGGGAGGGGCAGAGAGAGGGAGAGAGAGAATCCCACTGCTCTGCAGCACAGAGCCTGGTGTGGGGCTTGAATTCGCAAACTGTGAGATCATGACCTGAGCCAAAATCAAGAGTTGGATGCTTAACTGACTGAGTCACTCAGGCACCCCACCTGAGTTGGTATCTTGATAGGGATTGCATTAAATGTGTAGATTGTTTTAACTAGTATAGACATTTCAACAATATTTGCTCTTCTAGTCCATGAGCATGGAATGTCTTTCCATTTCTTTTGTCAATTTGTTTCATCAGTGTTTATAACACTTTTATAAAACAGTATTTATAAAACTGTAAGTTTTCGGAGTACAGGTCTTTCACCTCTTTGGTTAGATTTATTCCTAGGTATCTTATTATTTTTGGTGTAATTGTAAATGGGTTTGTTATATTCTCTTTCTGCTGCTTCATTATTGGTGTGTAGAAATGCAGCCTATTTCTGTAGATTGATTTTGTACCCTGCCACTTTACTGAATGTGCTTATCAGTTTTAGCAGTTTTTTGGTGGAGTTTTTGGGTATTCTATATATTGTATCATGTCATCTGTAAATAGTGAAAGTTATACTTCTTCCTGATTTGGATGCCTTTTATTTTTTCTTGTTGTCTGATTGCTGTGGCTAAGACCTCCAGTATTAATGTTGAGTAACAGTGGTGAGAGTGGAAAACCTTGTCTTGTTCGTAACCTTAGGGGAAAGGCTCTCAGTTTTTCCCTACTCAGGATGATGTTAGCTGTGAGTTTTTCATATATGGCCTTTATTATGTTGAGGTATGTTCTCTCTGCTTTGGTGAGTTTTTTTTTTTTTAATTTTTTAACGTTTATTTATTTTTGAGAGACAGAGCATAAGCGGGGGAGGGGCAGAGAGAGAGGGAGACACAGAATCCGAAGCAGGCTCCAGACTCTGAGCTGTCAGCACAGAGCCTGATGCAGGGCTCGAACTCAGACTTCGAGATCATAACCTGAGCCAAAGATGGATGCTTAACTGACTGAGCTACCCAGGTGCCCTTGGTGAGAGTTTTTATCATGAGTGGATGTTGTAGTTTGTTAAGTGCTTTTTCTGCATTTATTTAAATGGTCATATAGTTCTTTTTATTGTTTAAAGTTTATTTTTGAGAGAGAGATCGCACGCACGTGTGTGTGCGTGTGTGTATGTGTCTGTGTGTGGGGGCGGGGGAGGGGCAGAGAGAGAGGGGGGCAGAGGATCCAAAGCGGTCTTGGCGCTGACAGCAGTAAGCCTGATGTGGGCCTCGAACTCTCAAACTGCAAGATCTTGACCTGAGCCAAAGTCAGACAGTCAATCAACCAAGCCACCCAGGCATCCTGAAATGGTCATATGGTTCTTATCTTTTCTCTTATTGGTGTGCTCTATCACGTTGATTGGTTTGCAAATATATAATCACACTTGCAACCCAGGAATAAATCTCACTTCATTATGGTGAATGATTTTTTTAAATGTATTAATGGGTTCTGTTTGCTAGTATTTTATTGTGAATTTTTCCATCTATGGTCATCAGAGATACTGGCCTGTAGTTCTCTTTGTGGTGTCTTTATTTGCTTTTGGTGTCAGGGTATTGATGGCCTCATGGAATGAATTTGGAAGTTTTCCTTCCTCTTCTGATTTTTGGAATAGTTTGAGAAGAATAGGCATTAATTCTTCTTTAAACGTTAGGTAAAATTGGCCTGTGAAGTCATCTGGTCCTGGACTTTTGTTTATTTTGGAGTTTTTTATTACTGATTCAATTTCATTGCTGATAATTGGTCTGTTCAAATTTTCTTCCTGCTTCAGTTTTGGTAGGTTATATGTTTCTAGGAATTTATCCATTACTTCTAGGTTGTCCAATTTGTTGGCATATATTTTTTAATAATATTCTCTTGTATTTTTGTGCCATTTGTTGTTATTTCTCCTCTCTTATTTGTATTTATTTAGGGTCCTTTCTCTTTTTTTTGATAAGTCTGGGTAGATGTTTATCAATTTTATTGATATTTCAAGGAACTAGCTCCTGGTTTCATTGATCTGTTCTGTTTAATTTTCTGTATTATTTACTTCTGCTCTGATCTTGATTATTTCCTTCCTTCTGCTGATTTTAGGTTTTGTTTGTTATTCTTTTTCTAGCTCCTTTAGTTGTATGGTTAGGTTGAAATTTTTCTTGCTTCTTGAGATAGGCCTGTATTGCTATAAACTTGTCTTAGAACTCTTAGAACTGGTTTTGCTGCATCCCAAAAATTTTGAACTGTTTTGTTTTCATTTTCATGTACTTTTTTATTTCTTCTTTTATTTCCTGATTAACCTATCATTATTTAGTAGCATGTTATTTATCCTCCATGTACTTGTGGTCTTTCCAGATTTTTTCTTGTGGTTCACTTTAGTTTCACAGTGTTGTAGTTAGAAAAGATGCATGGTATGACTTCAGTCTTTTGGAATTCGTTGAGGTTTGTTTTTTGGCCTAATATGTGACATATTCTGGAGAATGTTCCATGTGCACTTGAAAAGAATGTGTATTCTGATGTTTTAGGATGGAATGTTCTGAATGTATCTGATACGTCTATTTGGTCCAGTGTGTCATTCAAAGTCCTTGTTGACTTTTTGTTTGGATGATCTTTCCATTGATGTAAGTGGGATGTTAACGTTCCTGCCATCATTGTATTGTAGATTTGTTTCCATGTGTTTATGAACTGCTTTATGTGTTTGGGTGCTTCCATGTTGGGTCTGTAAGTATTTATGATTTATATCATCTTGTTGCATCATTTCCTTTATTGTTATATAGTGGCCTTCTTTGTCTCTTGTTATCCTCTTTGTTTTAAAGTCTATTTTGTCTGATCTAAGTATCGCTATTCCAGTTTTCTTTTGAGATCTATTTGCATGATAAATGTTTCTCCATTCCCTCACTTTCAAACTGCAGGTATCTTTAGGTCTAAAATTAGTCTCTTATAGGCAGCATATAGAGGGGGCTTGTTTTTGTTTTGTTTTGTTTTTATCCCTTCTGTCACCCTCTATCTTTTGATTGGAATATTTACTCTATTTATATTTAAAGTAACTATTGATATGTGTTTATTGCCTTTTTTTTTTTTATCTGTTTTGTAGTTGTTTCTAAAGATTTTCTCTGATTCTTTCTTGTCTTTTACTCTTTCACCGTTTGCTGGTTTACTTTAGTGGTATATTTGTATTTCTCTTTTTCTTTGCATATCTATTAGTGGCTTTTGATTTCTGGTTTCCATTATGTATGTACATAACATCTTGTGCATATAGCAATCTATATTAAGTTAATGGTCATTTAAGTTTGAACCTATTCTTTACTCTTGTCCTCCCCATGTTTTAGGTATATGGTATCACATTGTACTTCCTTTTTGGTGTATGTGTGAGATTCTTGACTGATTTTTTACAGAAATATTCATTTTTAATGCCTTTGTGTTCTCTACCTTCATACTGTCATTTTTAGTCTTTCCTTTCCACTCAAAGAGTACCCTTTAATATTTCTTACAGAGCTTGTTTAGTGGTCATGAATTCCTTTAGTTTTTGTTTGTCTGGGAAACTCTCTTCTTCTATTCTGAATGATTGGCTTGATGGATAGAGTATTCTTGGTTGCACATTTTCCCCATTCAGCCTTTGAATATATCATGCCACTCCTTTCTGGCTTTGCAAGTTTCTGCTGAAAACTCCGCTGATAGCCTTATGGGATTTCCTTTGTATGTAGCTGTCTTCTTTTCTCTTGCTGCTTTTAATATATTTTTTTACCACTGTATTTTGCCAGTATGATTATAACATGCCTTAGTGTGGATCTGCCTTTGTTGATTTTGTTTGGGGTTCTCTTTGCATCCTGGATCTGGATATCTGTTTCCATCCCCAGATTAGGGAAGTTTTTAGTCATCGTTTCTTTTTTTTTTTTTTTTTTTTTTTTTTAATTTTAATTTTTTAAAATTTACATCCAAATTAGCATACAGTGAAACAATGATTTCAGGAGTAGATTCCTTAATGCCCTTACCCATTTAGCCCATCCCCCCTCCCCCAACCCCTCCAGTAACCCTCAGTTTGTTTTCCATATTTAAGAGTCTCTTATGTTTTGTCCCTCTCCCTGTTTTAATATTATTTTTGTTTCCCTTCCCTTATGTTCATCTGTTTTGTCTCTTAAAGTCCTCATATGAGTGAGGTCATATGATATTTGTCTTTCTCTAACTAATTTCACTTAGCATAATACCCTCCAGTTCCATCCACGTAGTCGCAAGTGGCAAGATTTCATTCTTTTTGATTGCTGAGTAATACTCCATTGTATATATATACCACATCTTCTTTATCCATTCATCCATCGATGGACATTTGGGCTCTTTCCATACTTTGGCTGTTGATAGTGCTGCTATAAACATTGGGGTGCATGTGTCCCTTCGAAACATCACACCTGTATCCCGTGGATAAATGCCTAGTAGTGCAATTGCTGGGCCATAGGATAGTTCTATTTTTAGTTTTTTGAGGAACCTCCATACTGTTTTCCAGAATGGCTACACCAGCTTGCATTCCCACCAACAATGCAAAAGAGATCCTCTTTCTCCACATCCTCGCCAACATCTGTTTTTGCCTGAGTTGTTAATGTTAGCCATTCTGACAGGTGTAAGGTGGTATTTCATTGTGGTTTTGATTTGTATTTCCCTGATGATGAGTGATGTTGAGCATTTTTTCATGTGTTGGTTGGCCATATGGATGTCTTCCTTGGAGAAGTGTCTATTCATGTCTTTTGCCCATTTCTTCACTGGATTATTTGTGTTTTGGGTGTTGAGTTTGATAAGTTCGTTATAGATTTTGGATACTAACACTTTATTTGATATGTCATTTGCAAGTATCTTCTCCCATTCTGTCGGTTGCCTTTTGGTTTTGCTGATTGTTTTCTTCACTGTGCAGAAGCTTTTTATTTTGATGAGGTCCCAGTAGTTCATTTTTGCTTTTGTTTCCCTTGCCTCCAGAGACGTGTTGAGTAAGAAGTTGCTGCAGGCAAGATCAAAGAGGTTTTTGCCTGCTTTCTCCTTGGGGATTTTGATGGCTTCCTGTCTTACATTTAGGTCTTCCATCCATTTTGAGTTTATTTTTGTGTATGGTATAAGAAAGTGGTCCTGGTTCATTCTGAACAGCATGTCGCTGTCCAGTTTTCCCAGCACCACTTGCTGAAGAGACTGTCTTTATTCCATTGGATATTCTTTCCTGCTTTGTCAAAGATTAGTTGACCATAAGTTTGTGGGCATTGTTTCTTCAAATAAGTTTTCTTCCCCCTTTTCTCTCTCTTCTGGGACTCCTATAATAGGAATGTTGTTACGCCTGATGGAGTCACTGTGTCCCCTAAGTGTATTCTTAGTTTGCATAATTCTTTTTTCCCTCTTCTGTTCAGCTTGATTAGTTTTCATTACTCTGTTTTCTAGGTCATTAATTTGTTCCTCTGCTTCTGACAGCCTGTTTTTCATTCCATTAAGAATGTTACTCATTTGTTTATTGAGCCCTTTATCTCTGGTGTGGTATTTCTTATACCTGGGTTAATTGTTTCACTGATGTCCTCTACTCTTTTGTCAATTCCAGTGATTATCCTTATGATCATTGCTTTAAATTCTTCAGCAGGCATGTTACTTATATCTGTTTTGTTTAGAACTCCAGCTGTGGCCTTGTTTGTTCTGTGCCCTTGTCATGTTCTTTCATTTGGGACAAATTCCTGTGTCTTCTCATTTTGTCTAAGTCTCTGTGCCTGTTTCTCTGTGTTAGGAAGGTTAGCTATATCTTCTTTGACTGCAATGGCATTATGAAGAAGAGGTCTGTAGTGCCCTGCAGTGTAGTGTCCCTTGTTCCCTAGGGCCTGGTGCTTCTTAGGAGTATCTGCAGTGTGTGCTCCATGAGTTCTGCTGTTGTGTCCTAGCTACTGTATTCTTCAGGCCAGTCATCTGCAGAGACTCTTTTTGCCTGTTGTGGGCAATGATTGGTTCCTCACCTGAATGTGATACTCTTTAACTAGGTGTGCTCTGGTCTGCTTGTGAAATGATACCTGTCACCACTACCACTGAACCTAGGCCTCATAAAGCTCCCAGCTCAGGAGCTGTGGTGTTAGCAAGGGTCTTCTGGGAGAGGGGGAATCACTGTGCTGGGACAGAATCAAGTTGACTGAGAAGGGCTGTTCTTCTGGACTTCATGGTGGGGCGCAGGGCTTGGTATGAGCAACTTAGGTAGAGAGTGTGAATGTTGTTCTGGTTCCTGCAGGTGCTTATGATGAGGGGCGAGGGAGTGAAATGACTCCTGACAGTTTCTTTGTTCCCAGAAGGGTCTCTCCTTGAATGCTGTGGCTACTGCTCTGGGACACTCTTCGAGATGAGCAACTAACCTCCCTAGCTTGTGCCCCAAGCATTCTTCAGTTTGCTGTTTCTGTGCTGTTTGTTTGTGTGCTCTTTGCCCTGACTTTTCTTCAAGAGCAGCCATTTATAACCATGTGTTTAGTAAGAATGGTAAGGTACGTGAACGTGCAACATATATTGTCAACCTGAAAATAAAGATCCACAATGAGAGGCAAATGAGTGTTTACTTGGAATTGAAGAATTACAGTTAGGGAAGCACAGATTCTGCCAGTAACCAGAAAAGTGTCCCACCTGTGAGGTGAAAGCAAGGGGTTTTTACCTGACTTGGATAAAAGGGAAAAAAAGTTAATTGGAACTAACGGGCTGAGCCAATGTGATTACACATTGACCAACTGTTGTCTTGGTGTTAATAAATGAAATTGTTCCTGCGGCACCTTGATGGCTTATTTGGTTGGGCATCTGATTCTTGATTTTGGCTCAGGTCATGATTTCATTATTTTGTAAGTTCCAGGCCCACACTGGGCTCTGTGCTGGCTGCCTGGAGCCTGCTTGGGATTCTCCCTATCTTTTTGCCCCTACCCCTGCTCGTGCTCTGTCTCTCTCAAAATAAATGAATAAACTTAAAAAAATAAATGAAATTGATCCTCCTATGCATTAATTAACTATTCTGTCTTCAGAAAGTCCACAGCCACCAGTTTATTGATCAGGATATCCATTGTCCTGTTGACTTTACCAACAATTGCTTGTAAGACAGTTGCCACTTCTGGGCCAGACCAAGGGTCTTTTTGCCCAGTTTAAGCTTATTAGATCATTAGCCATTTGTTTTAGAAAGGAAAATGGAGCTTCTCTCAAAAATGGAGTCTCTCATATCCAGAAATTTTGTACAATTTCACAATATTAAATGAAAATAGAGGGTTTTAAGTTGTACATATAGGAAAGTTATTTGGTAAAAAATATTTACCTGTAGATGTATGAAATATGTATTAGCGTTTAATAATTTCCATTGTAACTGTGAGGTTTATGAAAGAAGGGATTTATTGTGTTTGTTAAGTCTTCAGTATTTACTACAACAACTAGCACATGGTTGGCACTCATTAGATATTTGATGAAAGAATAGTTAAGTTAGTACTTAATAAGTAATAGCAGTTACTTACTTTCTGGTTGCACAGAACAAACAGGCACAGAATGCCTTATGTTTGTGTTACTCTGTCTAAAAGTACTCTACATTTGTTAGCTCTAACTTATGTGCCAAAGAATATATTAATCCTGTGTTCTTCAAACGGGCTATGAGTTCTTTAGCATTCACAGGACTTTTGATATGGGTGAAAGATACTGTTACTTATGTTTTCTTTAAGGTTTATTTTACTAAATTTCTACACATAATGAATAACATATCAATAATCATCTTTTTAGAGCATTTAAACTTGATTACTAATTTTGATAAGTATAAATTCTTTAAGCTGTTTAAAGTTCAATTATAACATTAGTGAGTGTAATATTTTAATTTATAATAAATGTTATTTGGTCTTCATAGCCTATTCTGGCACTGAGCTCCTAACATCCTTAGAATTTACTAAGTTTAGAGAGCTATGGAGATGTCTTTTGTTATGTTATGAAGCGACACCGTGAAACCCTTAAGTAACCAAAGCAGGGGCTGGTTGCTAGTGGCCCTGATCATGTGATTAGAGGGTTGGAACTTTCAGCACCCCACCCTCCATCCCAACTTCTGTGGAGGGGAGAAGTGCTGGAGGTTGAATTATTTCCCAAAGGCCAGTGATTTAATCAATTGAGGCTATTGTTAAAAAGATTCAACAGAGTCAACTTTACAGATTCAGTTGGCATTATGAAATGATTCATGAATCTGGCAGCATTCCATTGTTGCTGAGCCTGAAATCAGATTCATTTGCCCCATGCACAGTAAGCCCATTTCTGAGTCACCAGGTTTGAAACAGAGAAAGATTTATTGAAGGGCAACCCAATGAGAAGCCCAATAGGTCCCAAATCTCCTTTGTCCTGTTGAGCCTAGGAACAGTTTATATATTAGCAAAGTATGTGGGTTTTAGGGCAGGAAATGTATGGGCCTTGAAACTTCTAGAGAAGGTTTTTTTTTTTTTTAAAGACTTAGTTATTTTTTTTTTAATTTTTTTTTAATGTTTATTTATTTTTGAGACAGAGAGAGACAGAGAATGAACAAGGGAGGGTCAGAGAGAGAGGGAGACACAGAATCTGAAGCAGGCTCCAGACTTTGAGCAGTCAGCACAGAGCCCGACGCGGGGCCCGAACTCACAGACTGTGAGATCATGACCTGAGCTGAAGTCGGCCGCTTAACCGACTGAGCCACCCAGGCGCCCCAAGACTTAGTTATTTTTGAGAGAGAGGGTATAAGCAGGAAAGGGGCACTTAACATTTGATCACGTTCCTTTTTTTTTTTCCTCTTGAATACAAGATCTTTTAAGGTCTACTCTCTTAGCTGCTTTGAAATATATAATACAGTATTATTAACTGTACTCAACTTGCTGTACATTGCCAAGACTTACCTTTTAACTAGGAGCTTGTACCTTTTGACCACCTCTTCCTATTTTCCCCACTCTCTACACCCCACCTCTGGCAACCACCAGTCTGTTCTCTGTATCTATGAGTTTAGGTTTTTTCTTTTTTAGATTCTAGATGTAAGTGGGATGATACAGTAATTGCCTTTCTCTGACTTACTTCACTTAGCACAATGTTCTCAAGGTCCATCCATGTTGTTGTAAATGGCAAAATTTCCTTTTTTTCAAGGCAAAGTAATATTCTATTGTATGTATGTATACACACCCCCCACGCACACTCAATTTGTGTCCATTAATCCACTAACGGACACTTCAATTGTTTCCATGCCTTAGCTATTATAAATACTGCTGCAGTGAACATGGGGTGCAGATATCTTTTCAAGATTATGATTTAATTTCCTTCAATAAATACCTAGAATTGGAATTGCTGGATCATATGGTGGTTCTGTTAAGTCTTTGAGGAAACTGCTATTTTCCATAGTGTTTTTACCAATTTACATTCCCAGTAGTAGTGCAAGAGCATTCCCTTTTCTCCACATCCTCACCAACACTTACTATTTCTTGACTTTTTATAATAGTTATTCTAGCACATGTGGTGATATTTCATTGTGGTTTACATTTGCCTTGATTTGCATTACCATTATGATTAGGTGCCTTTTCATCTTCCTGGATGGCATTTGTATATCTTTGAAAAAATGTCTTCTGAGACCCTCTTAAATTTTTTTTTAATGTTTATTTATTTTTGAGAGAGAAAGAGAAAGACAGAGCATGAGCAGGGGAGGGGCAAAGAGAGAGGGAGACACAGAATCTGAAGCAGGCTCCAGACTCTGAGCTATCAGCAGAGAGCCCGACACAGGACTCGAACCCAACAAACCATGAGATCATGACTTGAGCCAAAGTTGGACATTTAACTGACTGAGCCACCCAGGCGCCCCAAGAGATCCTCTTAAATTTGTAATTGGATCTTTTTTTCTATTGAGTTGTATGAGTTCTTTGTATATTTGGGGTGTTATACATTATTTGCAAATTATAATAATTTTCTCCCATTTTGTAGGTTACCTTTCATTTTGTTGACTTTTTAGTTAGGTGTGGTCTCACTTGTTGAATTTTGCTTTAGGTATCAAATCCAAAAAATCATCGCTAGGAAGGAGGTCTATGAGCTTAGTCTCTATGTTTTCTTATCAGAGTTTTATGGTTTCAGGTCTTATATTCAATTATTTAATCCATTTTGACTTGATTTTTGTGTGTGTTGTTAGTGCCCAGTTTCATTCTTTTCCTTGTGGCCCAATACCTACTGTATATTTTTGCTTCCTTTTTCATAAAATAATTGACTATATATGCATGAGTTTATGTTTGGACTCTCTAGTCTGTTCCATTGGTGTACATGTCTGTTTTTCTTTTAATGTTTGTTTATTTTGAGAGAGAGCGAGAGCACTCGAACAGGGGATGGACAGAGAGGAGAGAGTGAGAATCCCAAGCAGGCTCTCTGAGCCCACGAACTGGGAGATCATGACCTGAGCCAAAATCAAGGGTCAGATGTTCAACCAAGTGAGCCAACCAGGCCCTTTTTTTTTTTTTTTTTTAATTTAGATGTTTATTTATTTTAGAGAGAGAGTCAAAGTGAGAGTGAGGAAGAGACAGAGAGAGAGGGAGACACAGAATTTGAAGCAGGCTCCAAGCTCTGAGCTGTTAGCACAGAGCCCGATATGGGGCTCAAACTCACAACCATGAGATCATGACCTGAGCCAAAGTTGAACACTTAACCAACTCTACTGAGCCACCCAGGCACCCCTTGTTTTGTGTATTTTTTATTTTTTTATTTTTTTTAATGTTTATTTTTGAAGGAGAGAGAGACGGAGTGTGAGTGGGGGAGGGGCAGAGAGAGAGGAAGACACAGAATCCGAAGGAGGCTCCAGGCTCTGAGCTGTCAGCACAGAGCACGACGGGAGGCTCAAACCCTGAAACCGCGAGATCATGACCTGAGCTGAAGTCGGACACTTAACCGACTGAGCCACCCAGGTGCCCCCAGTTTTTTTTTTCTAACGTTTATTTATTTTTGAGACAGAGAGAGACAGAGCATGAATGGGAGAGGGTCAGAGAGAGAGAGGGAGACACAGAATCAGAAACACACAGAATCTGAAACAGGCACAGAGCCTGACTCAGGGCTCGAACTCACAGACCACGAGATCATGACCTGAGCCGAAGTCGGACGCTTAACCAACTGAGCCACCCAGGTGCCCCACCCCTTGTTTTGTTTTTTAAAGTAAGCTCTACGTCCAACGTGGGGCTTGAACTCAAGATCCCAAGATCAAGAGTCACATGCTTTGCTGACTGAGCCAGCCAGGCACCCCAATAACCATTCTGTTTTGATTACTATAGCTTTGTAATACAATTTGAGATCTGGAAGTATAATGCCTCCAGCATTGTTTTTTTTCAAGATGGATTTGGTTATTTGACATCTTCTGTGGTTTCATACAAATTTTAGGATCATTTGTTCTGGTTCTGTGAAAAATGCTGTTGGTATTTTGATAGGAATTGCATTAAATCTGTAGATTGCCTTTTGTAGTATGGACATTTAAGAAATATTTATTCTCCCAACTTGTGAGCATGGAATATCTTACCATTTGTTTGTGTCATCTTCAATTGCTTTCGTCAGTGTTTTATAATTTTCAGAGTACTGGGGCACCTGGGTGGCTCAGTCAGTTAAGCATCTGACTTTGGCTCAGGTCATGATCTTATGGTTCATGAGTTTGAGCCCCACGTCAGGATCTGTGCTAACAGCTCAGAGTCTGCAACCTGCTTCGGATTCTGTGTCTCCCCCTCTCTCTGCCCCTCCCCTGCTCATATTCTGTGTGTCTCTCTCTCTCAAAAATAAATAAACATTAAAAAATTTATAATTTTCAGAGTATAGGTCTTTTACCCTAGTTAATTTATTCCTAGGTGTTTTTTTTTTTAATTTTTTTAATGTTTTACTTATTTTTGAGAGAGAGACAGAGAACGAGCAGGGGAGGGGGAGAGACAGAAGGAGACACAGAATCTGAAACAGGCTCCAGGCTCTGACAGCTCAGAGCCGACGTGGGGCTCGAACTTGTGAACCTCGAGGTCATGACCTGAGCTGAAGTTGGGTGCTTAACCGACTGAGCCACCCAGATACCCCTGTTCCTAGGTATTTTATTTTTGGTGCAATTATAAATTAGATTGTTTTCTTAATTTCTTTCTGCTACCTCATTATTAGTGTATAGAAATACAGTGGATTTCTGTGCATTAATTTTGTATCCTGTGACATTACAGAAGTCATTTGTGAGTTCTGGTAGTTTTTTGATGGAGTCTTTAGAGTTTTCTATATAGTATATCATGTCATCTGCAAATAGTGAAAGTTTTACTTCTTCCTTAACTAATTTGGATGGCTTTTATTTCTTTGTGGTGTCTGATTGTTGTGACTAGGACTTCCAGTATTATCTTGAATAAAAGTGTAAGAGTGGACATTCATGTCTTATTCCTGATCTTGGGGGGAAAGCTCTCAGTTCTTTACCATTGAGTATAATGCTAACTGTGAGTTTTTCATATATGGCCTTTATTGTGTTTTGAGGTACATTTCCTCTAAACCTACTTTGTTGAGGTTTTTATCATGAATGGATGTTGTACTTTGTGAAGTGCTTTTTCTAGGTCTATTGAAAGGATCACATGGTTTTTATCCTTTCTCTTATTGATGTGATGTATCACATTGATTGATTTGTGAATATTGAGCTACCCTTGCAGCCCAAGAATAAATCTTACTTCCTCGTGGTGAATTATTTTTTTTAATGTATTGTTGGATTCAGTTTGCTAATATATTATTGAGGATTTTTATATCTATGCTCATCAGAGATATTGGCCTATAGTTCTCTCTCTCTTTTTTTTTTTTTTTTTTTTTTTGTAGTCTATCTGGCTTTGGTATCAGGGTAATGCTGGCCTCATACAATAAATATGAAAGCTTTCCTGTCTCTTCTTTTTTTCTCTTTTTTTGGGAGGGGGGATAGTCTGAGAGGTATAGGTATTAATTATTTTTAAATGTTTGGTAGAATTTACCTATGTACCTGTCTGGTCGTGGACTTTTGTTTGTCAGGAGTTTTTTGATTACTGATTTAATTTCATTGCTGTTAATTGGTCTGTTCAAATTTTCTGTTTCTTCCTGCTTCAGTTCTGGCAGGCTATATGTTTCTAGGAATTTATCCATTTCTTCTAGGATGTCCAATTTGCTGGCATATAAGTCATAATATTCTCTTATACTGTTTTGTATTTCTGTGGCATTGGTTGTTATTTCTCCCTTTCATTTCTGATTTTGTTTGAGTCCTCTTTTTCTTTTGACCAGCCTGGCTAAAGGTTTATCTATTTTGTTGATCTTTTCAAAGAAACCCTCTTGGTTTCATTAATCTGTTCTATTGGTTTTTTTAGTTTCTATTTCATTTATTTCTGCTGTAATCTTTATCATTTCTTTCACTCTTTCTACTGGCTTTTGGTTTATTTATTCTTTTTCTAGTTCCGCAAGGTGTATGGTTAGGTTCTTAGAGATTTTTCTTGCTTCTTGTGATAGGCCTGTATTTCTTTAAACTTTCCTTTTAGCATAGGTTTTGCCATATCCCAATGATTTTGGCACTGTTGTTTTTTCATTTTCTTTTGTCTCTATGTATATTTTGATTTCCTTTTTGATTTTTTGGTTGACCCATTCATTGTTTAGTAGCATGTTATTTAGCCTCTATGTGTTTGCTTTCTTTCAGCATTTTTTCTTGTGGTTGGTTTCTAGTTTCTGAGCATTGTGGTCAGAAATGATGCATGATATGACTTCAGTCTTTTTGAATTTGTTTCAATTTGTTTTGTGGTCTAACATGTCACCTATTCCAGAGAATGTTCTACATGCCCTTGAAAAGAATGTGTATGGGGCACCTGGGTGGCTCAGTTATTTAAGCGTCAGACTTCAGCTCAGGTCATGATCTCATGGTTCATGAGTTCTAGCCCTGTATCGGGCTCTGTGCTGACAGCTCAGAGCCTGGGCCTGCTTCAGATTCTGTCTCCCTCTCTCTCTGCCTCTCCCCAACTCGTACGCTGTCTCTCTCTGTCAAAAATAAATAAAAACATTTAAAAAATTAAAAAAGAAAATGTGTATTTTGCTATTTTAAGATGGAATGTTATGAATATATCTGTTAGATCCATCTGGTCTAATGTGTCATTCAAAAAACACTGTTTCCTTGTTGATTTTTGTTTAGGTGATCTGTCTGTTGATGTAAGTGGGGTGTTAAAGTTCCATACTATTATCGTATCACTATAGGTTACTTCCTTTATGTTTGTTATTAGCTGTTTTATGTGTGTGTGTGCTTTCATGTTGAATGCATAAATATTTACATTTATTATATCTTCTTTTTGGATTGTTCCCTTTATGGTTGTGTAGTATCCTTTATCTGTTGTTAGAGTCTTTGTTTTAGTGTCTATTTTGTCTATTATAAATATTGCTACTCTAGCTTTCTTTTCAAGGCTGTATGAATTTCACTGCCCTGTGTTTGAATTTACTGATCCTTTCTTCCACCTCATTAGTCTGCTGTTGAACCCTTGTGTTGTATTTTTTAATTCAGTGATTGTATTTTTCATTTCTGTGATTTCTGTGTGGTACTTTCTAATTTGTCTCTTTGTTGAAACACTCACTCTGTTCATGCATCATTTCCTGATCTTATTGAGCATCTTTATGACCATTATTTTGTAGAAATAAAGTTTTTTTTTAACATTTATTTTTTTTTGAGGGACAGAGCATGAATGGGGGAGGGGCAGAGTGAGAGGGAGACAGAGAATCAGAAGCAGGCTCCAGGCTCTGAGCTGTCAGCACAGAGCCCGATGTGGGGCTCGAACTCATGAACCGCGAGATTATGACCTGAGCTGAAGTCGGGCACTTAATTGACTGAGCCACCCAGGCATCCCTGGAAGCAATTTTTTTTTTTTTTTAAGTTTTAGACTTACAGAAAAATTCCAAGAGTACAGAATTTCCACACATCTTTCTCCCAGTCTGCGTAATACTAATATATTGCATTATCATAGTATAGTGATCAAAAATGGACATTAACATTGGCCTAATACTATCAATTAAAGTACAGGCTTTGATTTCACCAGGTTTTCTCCACTAATGTCTCAAAGATCAAATTCCTGCATTGTATTTAGTTCTAAATTTCCTTAGTCTCCTCCAATCTTTTGAGTTTTTCAGTCTTTCCTTGCCACTCATGACCTTGAAAAGTCATGGTTTCCTGGAGTATTGGGTAAGTTATTATATAGAAGGTTCTTCATTTTGTTTGTCTATAGCTTCCTCATGATTATGTTATGGTTATGCTTTTTTTTTTTTTTTTTAGTGGCAATACTACTCATGTGGTGTGCCCTTCTTATTAGTGCCTGATGTTTTACTGCCGGTGATCATTTGGTTAAGGTAATATATGGAATGTTTTCTCCTTTTAATTATGTATTTGGGATTCGTTGGTATAATTTTAATGGCCTGTTTCTCTTTACATTTTCACCTTCAAATTTTAGTATCCATCAATGAATTTTGTATATGATTATTACTGTTATTACAGTGATTTCCTATTTCCCTCATTCATTTAATAATTCATTTAATAATTATTATTCATTAATATTATTAATTATTCATTTAATAATTAATTTAATAATTTAAAAAAGGATTCTATTATATTTCATGGTTCACTGCAGCAATAAACAAGATAGGTCTGGAACATTCTCTCTTATTAGGGGGGAAAACAAGTTTCTAAGTAGGCTAGGGAAGATGTGGAAAAGATAAAGGACAAAATGAATATGGAAAGGAATGAGCATCAAAACGAAGTAGCAAAAAAATAGTTAATAGCAATAATTACATTATGGTTTATTGTACTAGCAGTCTGTGAAATAACAGGAGTTCATTACACAGTTCAAAGAAAAACATTAATGGAATGTTACCAAAATATAGCTGTAATACAAATAAGGGAGGCATAATAAGGATATGTTGAATTTATTAAATTTTCATTTTTAATGATTTTGAAAAGTAAATGCCAAGATACATGGTTATTTAAGTGTATACATAAGGATTAGATAGCTTATTGTTTTAATTGTTCAAGCTAGCAAAAAAATAATAATAAAATAAAAATACACAAAGGAGTATATTGGCAAGTAGTTCTGGAGTATTACACCAACAAGAGAGAAACTAATCAGTATTGATTGGAACTCAGAATAACCAAGTAAAATGAGATGAAAGAGCAAATCAGCAGTGTGGTCACATAATAGCTCAGTAAGTAGAACAAACTATTAATAATTATAATAGAGTTGAAATATTTTAAAGATACGAAATAGTACATATCCTAATAAGAATAACAATAGGGACTCCTTGTCTTATTTTATAGTATATGAAATATCTACCAAGTATATATTTTTTAAAACTGCTAATTTATTTTTTTCTATAAAGTTGAGATTTTTTAAAGTTTATTTATTTATTTTGAGAGAGAGAGCAGGGGAGCAGCAGAAAGGGAAAGACAGAAACCCAAGCAGGCTCTGCACTCTCAGCGAGGAGCCAGACGTGGGGCTTGAACCCATGAACCATGAGATCATGACCTGAGCTGAGATCAAGAGTTGGACATGTAACCAACTAAGCCACCCAGGCACCCCTAAAACTGCTCATTTAAGTAAAACACTAATTAGAAATATTTAAAGAAAATAGCCCAATATATCTCATAAGAAAATGGCTTAATTACTATTGCTGGTCATGCAAAACTTTAAAGAGTCCAGAAATTCTGGGGAAGACCAATTTAAAAAATTAAAATCTAATGAATAATAGTGACAAAAATGTATCGAAACAATAGGTAAATTCTTATAAAAATCTAATAACCAGTGGCTCATAATGAACATTATTTGCATAACCCAGTCAACTGTTCTGATTCACAAAAGAGATGATGGACACTTAATCTCTGTCACTAATTTTTTTTCTTTCTTCTTTTACTTTTCCTTTCCTTGATAAAATCAAAGTTCTGTTGATTGTTAAGCTGCCAAAACCCAGCAAGGCAACACAGAAGAAGTACAAATACACAAACCCAGTTGGAGTCATGGTAGTAGTAGAGTTCTAAATCCTCTAAAGGTGAGTTTACCAAGTTTATAATCATTGCAATAGTTGTAGATTTTCCCCTCCTTTAATAAATCTGAGACAGATAAGATTGGCTTAGTAAATTTTATGAAATATTTAAAGTGCCCCTTTGGATTCTCATTGGTACTGTCTAGAGGTAAAAAGAAAAGGCTTTTCTAAAGGAATTGTATTGTGGTAGGAATTTAGGCAAGTCTGTCATGTCAAAACAGAAATTTTAAAAGAAATCAATCATTTAATGACAATGGAAAGGAGATTACACATCTACTACTAAAGTTAGAATAGAAAATGAAACATACATTTACACAAATACCATGCACAGACACAAGACTTTAAAACCACATAGTATCTGACTGGAAGTTTTAACTCTCTGGAGGAAGAAAATTACACTATATAAACAAACAAAAAATTAGAATGCAAAATATTTATTTGAAGAATATTACAAATTAGTAAGCCAAAAACAATGAATATACAAAAGAACAGAAACACAAACACCAAAAGTAATTGTAAACAAAACATGCCTGGAAAAGAAATTCATGTGAAATTAGTTAAGAATTAGTGAAACACATTTTCCACATATATCAGAAATGAATAGGGGCCATCCTACCTAAATGGATATTCAGAAGGTTAACTGACAGGAGAAATATTTGGCAGTATCTAACAAAACAAAGTATATACACCACTGAGTGATTGTACTAAATAGAGTGGCCAGAAAGTCTGGAAGCAGTAAGAGCAACATAATCACCTTGATTACTTATTATAATGCATCAATTTTCCCAGTGAAACTCAGAAACCAAACTTTTGTACATGTCTTTCATTCAAAAGACTTCTTACCAGTATAATTTTTTTGATATCACGTAAGGTGCTTACCCACACTAAAGGCATTCCCGCATTCCTCACATTCATAGGGCTTCTTACCAGTATGAATTCTCTGATGTTTTGTAAAGGATGAACTATGTCTAAAGGCTTTCCCACATGCTTTGCATTCATAAGGTTTCTCTCCAGTGTGAATTCTCTGATGTTCAGTAAGGGCTGAACTATGTCTAAAAGCCTTCCCACATACCTTACATTCATAAGGTTTCTCACCACTGTGAATCCTCTGATGTTGAATAAGTGCTGACGTAAGTCTAAAGAACTTTCCACACTCTTTACATTCATAAGGTTTCTGACCACTGTGAATTCTCTGATGTCGAGTAAGTTCACTACCTACTCCAAAAGCTTTCCCACATTCCTTACATTTATAGGGTTTCTCACCAGTATGAATTCTCTGATGTCTAGTCAGGGATGAACTGTTTCTAAAGACTTTTCCACATGCCTTGCATTCATAGGGTTTCTTTCCAGTATGAATTCTCTGATGTCGAGCCAGTTCTCTACATACCCCAAAGGTTTTTCCACATTCTTTACATGCATAAGGTTTCTCACCTGTATGAATTCGCTGATGTTCAATAAGCTGTGAACTAATTCTAAAGACCTTCTCACATTGTATACATTTGTACGGTTTCTCACCAGTATGAATTCTCTGATGTTCAGTTAGCTGTGAATGGAATCTAAAGTCCTTGCCACATTCCATACATTTGTAAGGTTTCTCATCAGTATGGATTTTCTGGTGTCGAGCAAGTTGTGCATGCACTCTAAAGGATTTCCCACAGAAAGTGCATTCATAGGCTTTCTCACCATCATGAATTATTTTTAGTGGAGTTATTTCTTCAACTCTTCTAATGGTCCTTTTAAATTCCTTACATTTATAGCACTTCTGATCATCATGCATTTTCTGGTGTATACTAAGGTCTTCATAAAAACTAAATGGATTCCTATATTCCATATATTTACAAGGTTTTACACCGGTATGAATGTTCAGTTGTAGGGTATGTGGGTCATCTCCAAAGGTTTTCCAATATGCATTACACGGATATGTTTTCTCACCAGTATGTATTCTCTCATATTCATCAAAACTTAAGTCACAGCTAAGGACTTTCTCATATTCCTTATATTCATAGGGTTTCTTGCTTTCATGAATTCTCTGATGTGATATAAGAGATTTATGATGTTTATAATTTGGCACTTTTTCAGAGCTGATTTTCATTTGGCTGAAATATCCCACTTCAGGTCTTTGTACTTCAGTCTTGCTTTTGCTTTGCCAGTCATTTCTGAAAATGGAGCTCTCCAAACCAATGAATTTACCTTCTGTTACTTTCCACTGAAAACCATTATTTTCAATAATGTCCTTTCCATTAAATAAATACTTTGTGTCATACTTGGACTCCAAATCTGAAAGAGAGGGGAAAAGAATTTTTTTCATGTGGTATAAAAATGAAACATTTATACAATGCAGAGGAGAAAAATTGTAAATATAAACAATGCGAGTGAATGATTAAAGTATTGTAATGAAGTTTTAAGAAAGATCAGAGAATGATGAAAGCATAATATAAGATTGTGAGGTTTGTGATAAGGGAAACAGATTAAGTCAGTGTCTGACATGTAGGTGTTGATCATCATCTAGTAAGCTTGTCAAGTACTAATGTTCGGAAACAAGTCCAGATAAACTGACCAACATCAATAGATGTAGAACTAGTTATCATATAGAGATAATGCTGATGTGGATCATGATTTGATCGTCTATACACACTAATAATTTTGTATGTTTTTTTAAACAATAGAATCCAAATACTTTAGTGGATACCAAGGTGCTTGTAAGATCTCATTTTAATCCATTATCCCCTTTCACATAATCTTTTTTTCACCTCTTACAGCAAACCAAATTTACACCCACAGGATATTTCATTTCTCAAGAAATGCATTCTTTATACACCACCCACATTTCATTGTCTGGGTCTAAAAGTTTATATCCTCAGAAAGGATATACTGATTGTAAGTTCATATTTATGTTTCTGTTCTAATATCTGGTTGCTTGCCTTCACATTATTTTTTTCAATTCTGTATTCAGTAATTTTCTGTTACATTGTTTAACCTTAGTCCTTAAATTCCAAAAGGACAAATGTAGTCATTACGTGCCACTGAATAACAAACCCCAAGGACATACACATTGAAAATTACAGGGAAATAAAATCACTGGATGAAAGGAATCTAAATAAGACAAAAAGGAAATATTACAAATATTACAAATATCCACTGGGTAATACAGTGGATCATCAAAGTAATGGGGCACCTGGGTGGCTCAGTTGATTAAACATCTGACTGCAGCTCAGGTCATGATATCACAGTTTGTGAGTTCAGGCCCCACGTTGGGCTTTGTGCTGACAGCTCATAGCCTGGAGCCTGCTTCGGATTTTGTGTCTCCCTCTCTCTGCTCCTCCCCAACTTGTGCTGTCTCACTCAAAAATAAATAAACAAGCATTTAAAAAATAATAATTTTGTATGTATAAGAATAATGTAGTAGTTTTAGTATGTCTCCATGCCTTTTAACCCTCACATTGTACTGTAGTGATTTGTACACACACACAGACACACACACACACACACACAGTGTTTATGAATGTTTTCTAATTGACTCTACTTGCACTGTCTCCATCACTGCTGTTAATTCCCTGCTATGCAGAACGATGATATTCTTCATGTGTCAATAGAAATGAGGAATTTTATTTACTTTTCTTCATTAGCTTTTTCTAAATTTTTAAAATGTTTATCTTAGAGAGAGAGAGAGACAGAGCACGAGCAAGGGAGGGAGGGTAGAGAGAGAGAGAGGGAGACACAGAATCCGAAACAGGCTCTAAGCTCTGCATTGACAGCGCAGAGCCCGACATGGGGCTCAAACTCATGAACCGTGAGATCATGACCCGAGCTGAAGTTGGATGCCTAATAGACTGAGCCAACCAGGTGCCCCTTCGTTAGCTTTTTCATTATCACTCATCTATCCTACAGAAATCCTAATCTATATTTAAATGTTTTCCTTCATGCTCTTTCCCAGGTATTCCTTTCCATTTTCCTGTACTCAGAACCAACGATGTTATATTCTGCACAGCAGTATCAGAATATTTTTGATACTATAGTAGGTATATATCATACCATATAAGGCTTATACAATTCTGAAAAGGGGAATAAGCTAACAGAATGATGTGGAAAAGGTGGTACAGGTGGGCAAGAGTGGAAGGCACTTTGTAACAGAGGATCTGTTGGACATTGGCTGGAGACTGGCAATCAGATGAGAGGATAAACCTGAGGAAAATCCAAAGTGAATGATAAACATTACATAATACAGGGCAGAAATAATTTCCTGTGACTGAATTATGTTATATGTAACAAAGGTATAATAATACAGTCATTATTGGATTAGGATAGTAAAATCATAAATGAATGCCAGTATCAGTAAATCAAAAAGCCGTTCTACCTAGAAATGAAACGATGGGGCACCTGGGTGGCTCAGCTGGTTCAGTGTCTGACTTCATCTCAGGTCACGATCTCACAGTTTGTGAGTTCAAGCCCTGTGTCGGGCTCCATGCTGACAGCTCAGAGCCCACAGCCTGCTTTGGATTCTGTGTTTCCCTCTCTCTCTGCCCCTTCCCTGCTCACGCTCTCTCTCAAAAATAAAGAAACATTAAAAAATGAAAGAAAAGACCACCAAATGTGGAAATGTAATTGAAATTAAAACAATTTTCAGAGAATGATCACATTGAAAATGCAGTTGACCGGTGAAACCAGGGTTAGGGCCCCCGTGCCCTGCACAATCAAAAATCCTCATATAACTTTGACTCCTCCCAAACTTAACTATTAATAGCCTACTATTGACTGGAAGCCTTTCCAATAACAAATAGCTAACACATAGTTTATATATTGTATGTATTATATTCTGTATTCATAAAGAAAATGTTAAGAAAATCATAAGAGAAAATACATTTACAGTATTCTATTACCTTCATCAAAAAGTTCACACAGAAGTACACCAACATAGTTCAAACCTCTGTTGTTGAAGGGTCAACTCTATTACATATTAAAACCTATGGAGGTCGTTAGTCACACAAAAAGTAAGGATTTACCTGCTTTTGACACTAATAAGCTGTATAACCTTGGGATAACTGCCTAAATACTCTTTGTCTTATCAAAATAATACAAGTGCTATTCATGTCATCAGGTTATTTAGAAATTAAAAGAGCCCATATATTAAAATTCCTTAGAATAGGGCCTGGTACATGGCAAGAACTATGTAATCTGACAGGAAAACAAGTAGCTTTCTAAAACATTAAAAGATCCTTGCTATAATACTGACAATGTTAAATGCAAAGTTCTTCAACCACAAAACAGGTATAATATAATGCATATGGCAGGCAATGAACATAAATTCTGTTTATCCATCTAAGATATAAATTACACAGATTCTTCTAATAATTGTAATGACTCAGGACATGGTTTCTTAGCTGTTCTTCAAGAAGGTGTGATAATAACAAAGCATTTATAGCAATGCTGACTTTAATCACAGTACAATAGCTCTCTCAAAGGATATACTATATGTGTTCTAAAATTCAAAATAAACTCCCTGGGTATCAGGGAAAGTAGAAATATGAAGGGACTGAGAGAATACAAACATGAAGAATGATGGATGTGCTTCATGGAGGTGTCATCTCCAACACAATGTTCAACCCATGCCTTTGGAAACAAAGAGATGTACCCATTTTCTTTCAAAAGATAGTCTTGGGTTTACTGACAAGCAACTCTATGATAGAATAGAGCAGCTGATAGAATAGAGCATATTCTAAATTATATGAAGCAGATAAATTTACCCAGTGAGACCAAGTTGCTATAGTTCTCCATCATCACATCCCAATATAAGTCCCTCTGAGCTGAATCCAGATATTCCCATTCCTCTTGAGAGAAGCTGATGACCACATCCCTGAAAGTCACCAATTCCTGAAACAAAAAACCATATATAAATGAAATATTTTTGAGAAAAAGAATTGCATTATGGTAAGCCAGTTAGTAAACTAGTAGGCAAGGGTGGGTAGAATGTTATGGTATGGGAGTAAGGAAATTAGCGCTCCCAAACAGGACTATCTACATATCTTTAAAGAATCTATTTGACTCAGAGAATATCTTCCTGCATATTATGGAATTTCTTAATTCCATAAGCATGTTAAGCATGTCTGGAAATAAAATGAGCTGCATGAATTAATAAAGGTGAGTTTCTATATTGTTTCTCTGTAAAGGAAAAGTATCTAACTTAGAAAATGGGATGTGAACACTAATTTATAATTTCTTGCAGCCCTAAGTTCAACACTGTGTTAAGTATTATTTAACATGATATGATCAGAACTTTTGCTTCTAATGACAAACCATTTAATAAGTACTTTTTAGTGGCTACAGAATAGTCTTACTTGGTGAAAAAATATCAGGCTTAATTGTATTTAGACATTTACAGTGGATAAGGTGTTCTTCAATTCTGGGAGTCTACAATCATCTATGTATGATGGAGATCAGTGAAAATCAAATCCAGTCTACCTGGAAACTCCAGTCTCCAGAAGTACAGAATTTTCCCATATGTAATCAAATGGATACATCTGATCTTTATCCAAGAATATGAAAAAGTATGGTAAATTCCTCCATCTAGGTATTCCATTTCTACTCTATAGTTGCTGTTAACAAAAGACTTAACAAATAAGAATGTTGAGAATTATTTGGAGAATAGATAGGCACACGAGTTATACTGTTATGTTTGGTTCCAACTCTCACTAGAAAGTGAAAAACTATGGGAATGTGGGGCAGGCCCTATTTGGTACGAAGATTCAGAAAAAGGAAATGTTCACAAAGGAGACAGATTCAGCAACTTACATGGTCCATGCTTAGAACTGTAAGGAATTGGTCCGGGAATTCCATTTCTGCCATGACAGCATGAGGAGCTCCGATGACATGCTCCCTGTCAAAACTAATGAAAATTATATATAAAAATATATAGCAAATAAAGAAACATTTGTTCAGGAAAATCTACCAAAACTTATAAGCTGAGAGTCTGCAGTATCTGAACCAAACCTGCACCCTTCCTTGTTCATCACATCTTAGTGAGAAAGATACTCCATTCCAAATTGGTACAATCAAGGACACAGGCTTCCTCACCAATTGTCAACCTGTGTTCCCAGTCAGGTGGCTGTCTTCCTGGGAAGAGCAGGATACCAACGTTTCTCATCCTGCCCTCAGCTACCCAATGCTCAGGGAAATGCAGCTAAGGGACATAGATTTTCTTCTGTTTGCTTCCAAACACAAAATGTAATATGTACCTTGGGTGTGGCCCTGGTGAGAATACTGGGGTTCCAGTTGTCTGTCTTGAATCTTGGGGTAGGATTTCCATGCCAACAGATCTTGGCAAACTGAAACCTCTGGCTGCTGCACTCACCCTCTCCCCACCTACAAAGCACCCAGCTCCTAAAAGCAGAAGTGTGACTCAGAGAGAAGCATGCCACTGTCCCTAACCCAAGAACAAGGTCTGTGGCTTGGTGATTTTGTCCAGAGGGAGAAGCTGGCCACAGACAAGAGAGTTCCATATGTGTCTCCATAGGAAATGACCTCATCTGTAACTGTAGAAAAGTTCAAGCCTAAGGACATTCTCAAAAACAGTGAGGTTTTACTAAAAGACTATTAGGAGAAGATTGAAAGATTCGCTGGAGATATATGAACTACAGGCTGGCTAGTTTCCCAGAAAGAATTAGACACTTACAGAGCTGTTCCTTTTGTCAGAACAAATCCCAGATACTGACTTGATTACATTGGTCTGTGAGGCAATATATACTTCACAGCATTGTTGAAAGCAGAAATCATGATTTCTGCAGCTTAACGGCTGGGAGATACTCAAAAGACAGACCTGTGGAAACCACTGTCATCCAAGGGTGACTGTGGTAATAATCAAGGCTGTACCCTAAAGGAGCAATATCACAGATTTTCAGTGTGGGCTGGGGAAGACAGATTGCACTTAAACTAGCTAGTCACTAAAGAAAACAAGCAAATAACAAGTCTGGTGGTGGGGAGCACTAGTAGGGGAAACAGACAAAAATACCAGATATGTTACAATTATCTAAAATTTCTACTTTCTATAAAGAAAAAGTCCAAAGTAATAGGAAAATGGCCCATCAACAAAACAGAAACTGCCTGCAAGAACACCAAATTTAACAAATACTTCAAAGTAGCCATAAATATATTCAGATAAACAAAAGAACCTATACTTACATAAAGGTATGGTCACAGTGTCACATCAATATCAATAAAGAAAAGCTATTTAATACCACATGGGAATCCTACACTTGAAAAGTATTGTAATATGAAATGAAAATTTCACTAGAGCAACTCAATATTAGATATAAACTGGCAGAAGAAAATACTGGCAAACTTAAATATTGTGCAATCTAACAGGAAAAACAAATGGAAAAGAGACTTAGAAAACCTGGATGCAAGCATACCTACATATATAATGGGTATATGAGAAGAGAGAAAAGGATCATTTTAACATTGTCCAATAACAATGAAAAGTTCTCAAAGTTACATTTTTTACATCCAGGAAGCTCAACACACCCAGCAGGATCAAGGCACAGAGATCTACAAATAGACACAACATGGTAAAAACGGTGAAATGTGAAAGAGAAATTTGGTGGTTGTTTTTTTGTTGTTTTGTTTTGTTTTTTAAGTCAGCTCTAGGCCCAATGTGGCATTTGAACTCATGACCCTGAGACAAGAGCCCCTCTTGATCTACCAACTAAGCCAGCCAGGTGCCCGCTGAAAGAGAAATATGAAAGCAGCAAGAAGAAAATGAGTTGTTACTTACAAGTGAGCTCCAGTAAGAATAATTAATGACCTCTCCTCAGAAATAACAGAGACCAGAATGTAAACCAAGACTCAAAAACTTCAACCAGGAATGCTATAATAAGCAAAACTATTTTTTGAAAGTGAAGATGAAATAGAAACTGGGAGAATTAATTGCTAGCAGACCTATCTTAATACTGAAAGGAGTTCTTCAAGCAGAAAGCAAATGATTCGAGGCAGTAATATATATCCACATGAAAAGATAAAGAGGGGTGACTGGGTGGCTCAGTGGGTTAAGTGTCCAGTTTCAGCTCAGGTCATGATCTCACAGTTTGGGAGTTTGAGCCTCGCATCAGGCTCAGCTCAGAGCCTGGAGCCAGCGTTAGATTCTGTGTCTCCCCTTTCTCTGCCCATCCCCAGCTCATGCTCCCTCTCTCCTCTCTCTCTCAAAAATAAATGAACATTTAAAAACAAAATTTTTTTAAAAAGAAAAGATAAAGAGCACCAGGAAAGGTAATTATTTGATAATCAAAGACAGTATACATGTATATTTTTTCTCTCTTAGTTAACTGATTTAAATATCAACTATATGAAATAACATGTTTTATTAGGCCTACAATATATAAAAGTATAATTGGGGAGGGGCCAAGATGGCAGAACAACATGGAAGTTTTTTTTGCATTTCGTATCCATGAAATACAGCCATATCAACACTAAACCATCTTGCACACGTAAAAACTGATTGGAGAAGTAACACAACAATCTACACAACCTGAGCCAGAGAACAACCACATTCACTGGTGCTGGAACAAGGACGTTAAGGGTGAAGCCTGGTGCCAGATGTGTGTTGTGATTTTCCATATCCCTGAAATGCTGCTACAAGATCATGTGAACTTTTTCTGGGATGGGCTGGCACCCAGCCACAGTCTCTGGGCATCAGCAGCAGCATGGTCCCACAAACGTTCCCGGGTGCGACTGGCACCTGGCCATTACTTGGTGAGACCCTCCCCCAGGTCTGTGCAGGTCAAAGCCACAGTCTCTCAGAAGTGAGGGGAAACACAGCCACAACTGAGAAAAAAACGCAGAAGGGGAGGTACAGCCTGGCAATCTGACAGCTTGGTCATGGACAATGTAAAACTAGGGAGTGGATGGAAGCTGAAGACAAAGGACGGGTGCACAATTGCTGATCGGGGAGAACAGAGTTCCGATACTAGAGAGTGGGTATCTGGGTGGTGCCATCTTCACCTCTCCTGCGCATGTGCATACACACCTCTAAGTGCCAAAACAATCCACCCCAGTAAGCTAAGCAGTGCCATCTAGTGGAGAACGGAGCCATTACACTAAGCCCTGCCCAACTGGACCAACCTGGCTCTTAAGGAACACCACAAGTCTCTCCGCCTGCTCAGTTTACAGACTATAAAGTGCTTCATAGTTTGACTTCTAGGGGAAAATGATGTAATTTCAATCGTATTTCAGTCTGTTCGCTGGTCCATCTATTCAACTTTTTTTTCTTTTTGTGAATACAGAAAGAAATTTATTTTTATTGTCAATTTTTAACATTTTTCTTTATTTTTTTCTACTATATTTACTTTTGTAAACTTTTAAAATTTTATTTTACTTCTATCATTTCATTTTATTATATTTCATTGTATTCATTTTTCAAATTTTCAAACATTTTCCTTTTACTTTTTCTTTTTTTTCGTCTTTCCCTTCTTTCTCTAATCTGTCAAGCACCTTTCAACAAGCAGACCAAAATAGACCTAAGATCATAGCATAATTTATTTGATTTTTTGTGTGTTGCTTTTAATATTTTTATTTTAATATTTTCCCCCTTATTCTGTTTCTTCCTTCAAAATGATGAAATGCAGGAATTCACCCCAAAAGAAACAGCAGGAAGAAATAACAGCCAGGGACTTAACACAGATACAAGGAAGATGTCTGAACCAGAATTTAGAATCGCGATAATAAGAATACTAGCTGGGGTTGAAAATAGATTAGAATCCCTTTCTGCAGAGATAAAAGAAATAAAAGCTAGTCAGGACGAAATAAAAAATGTTATAACTGAGCTGCAATCTCGAATGGATGCCACAATGGCAAGGATGGATGAGGCAGAGCAGCAAATCGGCAATATAGAGGACGAACTTATGGAGACTAATGAAGCAGAAAAAAAGAGGGAGACTAAGGCAAAAGAGCACAATTTAAGAATTAGAGAAATCAATGACTCATTAAAAAGGAACAACATCAGAGTCATAGGAGTCCCAGAAGATGAAGAGAGAAAAAGGGGGTAGAAGGGTTATGTGAGCAAATCCTAGCGGAAAACTTTCCCAACCTGGGGAAAGACACAGATACCAAAATCCAGGGAGCACAGAGGACTCCCATTTGATTCAACAAAAACCGACTGTCAACAAGGCATATCATAGTCAAATTCACAAAATACTCAGGCAGGAAAGAATCATGAAAGCAGCAAGGGAAAAAAGTCCTCAACTTACAAGGAAAGGGAAGACAGATCAGGTTTGTAGCAGACCTATCCACAGTAACTTCACAGACCAGAAAGGAGTGGCAGGATATATTCAATGTGCTGAATCATAAAATATGCAGCCAAGAATTCTTAATCCACCAAGGCTGTCATTCAAAACAGAAGGAGAGATAAAAAGTTTCCCAAACAAAAATTAAGAGTTCATGACTACTAAACCAACCCTGTAAGAAATTTTAAGGGATACTGAGGGAAGACAAGACAAAAAAACAAAAACAAAACAAAACACCAAAAGCAACAAAGACTAGAAAGGACCAGAGAACACCACCAGAAACTCCAACTCTACAGGCAACATAATGGCAATAAACTCATATCTTTCAGTACTCAACTCATCAATGGACTAAGTGCTCCAATCAAAAGACATAGGGTAACAGAATAGATAAGAAAACAAGATCCATCTATATGCTGTTTACGAGAGACCCACTCTAGACCTAAAGACACCTGCAAATTGAAAGTAAGGGGATGGAGAACCATCTATCATCCTAATGGTCGCCAAAAGAAAGCCGGAGTAGCTATACTTACATCAGACAATCTACACTTTAAAATAAAGACTAAAACAAGAGATGAAGAAGGGCATTATATAATTAAGGGGTCTATACACCAAGACCTAACACTTGTAAACGTTTATGCTCCAAATGTGGGAGCACCCAAATATATAAATCAATCACAAACATAAACTCCTTGATAATACCATAATAGTAGGGGACTTGCAACATCCCACTTACAACAATGGACAGATCATCTAAACAGAAAATCAACAAGGAAACAATGGCTTTGAATGACACACTGGACCAGATAGACTTAAGAGATAGATTCAGAGCATTTCATCCTAAAGCACAGGAACACACATTCTTCTCCAGTGCACATGGAACGTTCTCCAGAATAGATCACATACTGGGACACAAATCAGCCTCAAAAAGTACAAAAAGATCAAGATCATACTGTGCATATTTTCAGACCACAATGCTATGAAACTCGAAATCAACCACAAGAAAAACTTTGGAAAGATAACAAATACTTGGAGACTAAAGAACATCCTACTAAAGAATGAATGGGCTAACTAAGAAGTTAAAGAGGAAATTAAAAAGTACATGGAAGCCAATGAAAATGATAACACAACAGCCCAAAACCAGGTGACACAGCAAAGGTGGTCATAAGAGGAAAGTATATAGCAATCCAGGCCTTCCTAAAGAAGGAAGAAAGATCTCAGATACACAACCTAACTTTACACCTTAAAGAGCTGGAAAAAGAATAGCAAATAAAACCCAAAACCAGCAGAAGACAGGAACTAATAAAGATTAGAGCAGAACTCAATGCTATCAAAACCAAAAAACAGAAGAACAGATCAATGAAACCAGAAACTGGTTCTTTGAAAGAATTAACAAAAATTGATAAACCCCTAGCCAGTATGATCAAAAAGAAAAAGGAAAGGACCCAAATAAATAAAATCAAGAATGAAAGAGGAGAGATCACAACCAACGCAGCAGAAATAAAAACAATAATAAGAGAATATTATGAGCAATTATACACCAGTAAAATGGGCAATCCGGAAGAAATGGACAAACACCTAGAAACATATAAACTACCAAAACTGAAACAGGAAGACATAGAAAATTTGAACAGACCCATAACCCATAACCAGAAATCGACTTAGTAATCAAAAATCTCCCAAAACCAAGAGTCCAGGGCCAGATGGCTTTCCAGGGTAATTTTACCAAACATTTAAGGAAGAGTTAACACCTATTCTCTTGAAGCTGTTCCAAAAAATAGAAATGGAAGGAAAACTTCCAAATTTGCCAGTGCTGAATCCAGCATTACCTTGATTCCAAAACCAGACAAAACCCCACTAAAAGGAGAACTATAGACCAATTTCCCTAATGAACATGGGTGCAAAAATCCTCAACAAGATATTAGCCAACCAGATCCAACAATACATTAAAAAAAATTATTCACCGTGACCAAGTGGGATTTATACCTGGGATGCAGGGCTGGTTCAATATCCGCAAAACAATTAACATGATTCATCACATCACTAAAAGAAAGGACAACAACCATATGATCCTCTCAATAGATGCAGAGAAAGCATTTGACAAAATACAGCATCCTTTCTTGATAAAAACCCTCAAGAAAGTAGGGATAGAAGGATCATACTTCGAGGTCATAAAAGCCATATATGAAAGACCCAACACTGATATCACCCTCATTGGGGAAAAACTGAGAGCTTTCCTCCTAAGGTCAGTAACAAGACAGGGATGTCCACTCTCGCCATTATTCAACATAGTATTGGAAGTCTTAGCTTAAGCACTCAGACAACACAAGGAAATAAAAGGCATCCAAATTGGCCAGGAGGAGGTCAAACTTTCACTCTTTGCAGATGACATGATACTGTATATGGAAAACCCTAAAGATTCCACAAAAAAAAATGCTAGAACTGATTCATGAAGTCAGCAGAGTTGCAGGATATAAAATCAATGTACAGAAATCAGTTACATTCCTATACACCAATAATGAAGCAAACGAAACAGAAATCAAGGAATCAATCCCATTTACAGTTGCACCAAAAGCCATAAAATACCTAGGAATAAATCTAACCAAAGAGGTGAAAAATCTATATGCTGAAAACTATAGAAAGCTTATGACAGAAATTGAAGAAGACACAAAAAAATGGAAAAAGATTCCATGCTCCTGGATAGGAAGAACAAATATTGTTAAAATGTCAATACTACCCAAAGCAATCTACATACATATTCAATGCAATCTCTATCGAAATAACATCAGCATTCTTCACCGAGCTAGAACAAACAATCCTAAAATTTGTATAGAAACAGAAAAGGTCCCAAATAGCCAAAGCAATCTTGAAAAAGAAAGCCAAAGCAGGAGGCGTCACAATCCCGGACTTCAAACTGTATTACAAAGCTGTAATCATCAAGACAGTATGATACTGGCACAAGAACTGACACTCAGATCAATGGAACAGAATAGAGAACCCAGAAATGGACCTACAAACATATGGCCAACTAATCTTTGACAAAGCAGGAAAGAATATCCACTGGAATAAAGACACTCTCTTCAGCAAGTGGTGCTGGGAAAACTGGACAGCGACATGCAGAAGAATTAACCTGGACCACTTTCTTACACCATACACAAAAATAAACTCAAAATGGATGAAAGACCTAAATGTAAGACAGGAAGCCATCAAAATCCTCAAGGAGAAATCAGGCAAAAACCTCTTTGACCTTGGCCGCAGCAACTTTTGACTCAACATGTCTCTGGAGGCAAGGGAAACAAAAGCAAAAATGAACTACTGGGACCTCATCAAAATAAAAAGCTTCTGCACAGGGAAGGAAACTGTCAGCAAAACTAAAAGGTAACCAACGGAATGGGAGAAGATATTTGCAAATGACATATCAGATAAAGGGTTAGTATCCAAAATCTTTAAAGAACCTACCAAACTCAATACCCAAAACACAAATAATCCAGTGAAGAAATGGGCAAAAGACACGTATAGACACTTCTCCAAAGAAGACATCCAGATGGCTGATCAACACGTGAAAAAATGCTCAACATCATTCATCATCAGGGAAATACAAATCAGAACCACAATGAGATACCACCTGTCAGAATGGCTAATATTAACAACTCAGGCAACAGCAGATGTTGGTGAGGATGTGGAGAAAGAATATCTCTCTTTTGCACCGCTGGTGGGAATGCAAGCTGGTGCAGCCACTCTGGAAAACAATATGGAGTTTCCTCAAAAAATTAAACATAGAACTACCGTATGACCCAGCAATTACACTACTAGGTATTTATCCAAGGGATACAGTTGTGCTGTTTTGAAGGGGCAGAGGCACCCCCATGTTTATAGCAGCACTTTCAACAATAGCCAAAGTACGGAAAGAACCCAAATGCCCATCGATGGATGAATGGATAAGGAAGATTTGGTATGTGTATATATATGTGTGTATATACACACATATACATATACGTATATATGTGTGTGTGTATATATGTATATACACACACATACATGTATATATATACACACATACATACACGTATATACATATATGTACATACATATATATACATATATAATGGAGTATTACTCGGCAATCAAAAAGAATGAAATCTTGCCTTTTGCAACTACATGGATGGAACTGGAGGGCATTATGCTAAGTGAAATTAGTCAGAGAAAGACAAAAATCATATGACTTCACTCATATGAGGACTTTAAGGTACAAAACAGATAAACATAAGGGAAGGGAGCAAAAATAATATAAAAGCAGGGAGGGGGGAAAAACCATAAGAGACTCTTAAATATGGAGAACAAACAGAGGGTTATTGGAGGGGTTTTGGGAGGGGGGATGGGCTAAATGGGTAAGGGGCATTAAGGAATCTACTCCTGAAATCATTGTTGCATTATCTGCTAACTAATTTGGATGTAAATTAAAAATAAATAAGAAAGGAAAAAATAAAAATAAAAGTATAATTTGTACTTCTATAACACAAAGGAGGTGGGTAGCAAAGCTATACTGGGTAAGTAACTGAATACAGATGGTACTTTGAATCCACAGCATCAAATGTAGAAAATCAAAAACAATAAGGGGCACCTGGCTGGCTGAGCTGGCAGAGCATGTGACTCTTGAGCTTGGGATCATGAGTTCAAGCCCCCCATTGGGTGCAGAGGTTACTTAAAAAAAAAAAAGATAAATAAAATTAATATAACAAATGCTATATATGTATATAAGATTTCTTTTGTTCTGCTTTTTAAAAGACAACATTTCTATATCTCATTGGAATTTAGTATATACTGGAAGCTGTACACTGGAAGCTGTACACATTATATACTGGAAGCTCTGGATCAACCATTAAAAATATTTGCAAATCGGGGCGCCTGGGTGGCGCAGTCGGTTAAGCGTCCGACTTCAGCCAGGTCACGATCTCGCGGTCCGTGAGTTCGAGCCCCGCGTCAGGCTCTGGGCTGATGGCTCAGAGCCTGGAGCCTGTTTCCGATTCTGTGTCTCCCTCTCTCTCTGCCCCTCCCCTGTTCATGCTCTGTCTCTCTCTGTCCCAAAAATAAATTAAAAAAAAAAAAAATTTGCAAATCATTTATCTCATAAGGGGTTAAATACCCAAAATATATAAAGGATTCCTACAACTCAGTATAAAAAAATACACAATCCAATTAAAATACGGGCAGAGGATCTGAATACATATTTTCTCCCAAAATACAAGAGGCAAACAAATAAATGAAATGGTGCTCCATATCATTAATCATCAGAGAAATGCAAATCAAAACCACAATGAGATACTGATTTACACCTGTTAGAATGGCTATTATCAAAAAGAAAAGGAGTAACAAGTGTTGGAAAGTTGTGGAGGAAAGGGAAACCTACACTATTGAGAATGTAAATGGGTGCAGCAGTTATGGAAAACACTATGGAGGTTCCTTAATAAAGTAAACATAGAACTATTGTATGATCTAGCAATTCCACCTCTGGATATTTATCTGAAGGAAATGAAATCTCTCAAAAAGATTTCTGCACACTCTAGGTTCACTGCAACATTATTTACAATACACAAGGCATGGAAACAACTAAATGTTCATTGATGGGTGGAATGTTAGAGAAAATTTGGTGTGTATACACAATGGAATGTTATTTTGCCATAAAAAACTAAGGAAATCCTGCCATTTGCAACTACATGAATTGACCTTGAGAGGATTATGCTAGGGGAAGTCAGTCAGAGAAAGACAAATACTGAATGATCTCACTTATATCTGGAATTAGATTTAAAAACAAAATACCTCACAAATACAACACATTGGTAGCTTCCATCGGTGTGGGGGTAAGTGGAAGAGTGGGTGGGCGAAATGGGTGAAAGTGGTCAAGGAAGGTACAAATTCCCAGTTATAAAGTAAGTCAAGGGGATATTAATGTACAGCATAGTAATTATACTTAATGATGCAGCGTATGTTTGAAAGTGGCTAAGATGTTAAATCTTAAAAGTTCTCATCAGAAGGAAAAAAGTTAACAGAAGAAGGTGATGGATGTTAACTAAATTTATTTCAGTAATCATTTTGTAATATATACATATATTAAATCATGTATACCAGAAGTAATTGTATGTCAATTATATCTCAATAAAACTAAGTGAATTAAGAACAGTGGTGAAGGCAACTAAAAGGCAAAAATATATAACCCAATAGAATTGCATTTTTTTGTTTGTTGTTCCTCCTTTTTTGTAATACGTTTAAAGACCTGCATAAAACATAATTATAAACCTATTTAAAGGGTACACTGTATAAAGATATAATCTAGGACAAAAGCAACTTTAAAAGGGAGAACTTGAGCAGTTACAGGGGCAAAGTTTTTCTATTAAAGCTAAATAGGCGTACAGTGAAGGTTTGACTCAGCGGGTCTGAAATGTTTAAAGCTTTGCCTATTCCAAACAAAAGTGAAGGTCCTTTACTAGCTCCTGGTAGATTACCTGGCATGTAATGATTTTAATCTGTATGCTGTCATTGGCGGGGGGGGGGTGGGTGGGGGGGGGGGGAGGGGCCAAAAACTGAGTACAACAGTTTTTCTGACTTTTTAAAAAAAGGTTTGTTTATTGGGCACCTGGGTGGCTCAGCTGGTTAAGTGTCCAACTTCAGCTCTAGTCATGATCTCACAGCTCATGAGTTTGAGCCCCACATCAGTCTCTCTATTGTCAGCACAGAGCCTTTGTGGTATCTTCTGTCTCCCTCTCTTTCTGCCCCTCCCTGCTCATGCACTCACTCTCTCTCTCTCAAAAATAAACCTTTTTAAAAAGAAAAAACTCATGCAAAAAAATGTTTATTTTGAGAGAGAAAGAGAAATTGGGGGGGGGGGGGAGGTGGGCCGAGAAAGGGAGAGAATCCCAAGCAGGCTCCATGCTTTTAGCGCAGAGCCCCCTGAAGGGCTCTATCCCACAAATCATGAGATCATGACCTGAGCTGACATCAAGAATTGGGACATTTAACTGAGCCACCCAGATGCCCCAAATTTTTTTTTTACTTTTGTGAGTCCTTCTAGAAAATCACTGAACCGGAGAGTGATTTTGGGACCCCTGAATAAAGTTAGTTTTATTTCAAACTAGTTCATCACAAATGCAAATTTTTAATTGAAATCTACAGGATAAATGCTAATAAAATGATTAAATTGTATAATGAATAGGACATATAAAAGGAGTCAAATGGTAAACTACAAAAAAAAGTCAGTGGAACAGAAAGGAAGTCATTAATTAGGGACAGAAAAGCACAGAAGAGGGGCACCTGGATGGCTCAGTCAGTTAAGCATCCAATTTCAGCTCAGGTCATGATCTCACAGCCCATGGGTTCGAGCCCCACATTGGGCTCTGCTGACAGCTGAGAGCCTGGAGCCTGCTTTGGATTCTGTGTCTCCCTCTCTCTCTGTCCCTCCCTCGCTCTCTCTCTCTCTCAAAAATAAATAAACATTAGAAAAATTAAAAAAAAAAACATAGAAGACACAGTATATATAGAAAACAAGTAGAAAAGTCCTCCTCAGTTATTACTTTACATGCAAATGTATTAGAATCTTCAACTAAAATGCAGAGATTGGCAGAATGGCTAGAAAATACAGTGCAACTGTAGTCAGTCTACAACAAACTGATGACAAATCCAAACATATAAATAGGCTGAAAATAGGATATAAAAATGTGTTGCATACCAGTAGTCCTCAAAGAGTTGGAAGCCTACATGAGACCAAATAGGCTTAAAAGAGACAAGAGACAAAGGAACATCTTCTATGTCGATAAAAGGGGTCAGCCCACCAAGAAAATACAACTACTATGAATATATATGCCTTAAAGCCCAAAATATATGAAGCAACAATTGACAGGATTGAGGGGAGGAATAGAAAGTTCTACAATATAGTTTGAGACTTTAATAAACCAACTCCAATAATGGATAGAAAGACTAGGCAAAAGATAATTTGGAAATAGGAGAGTACAGCAACACTATAAATCAATTGGATATCCCAGACATACACCAAAAACAACACCAAATACCAGAATACATATTCTCAAGTACAAATGAAAAATGGTCTAGAATAGATGTTAGGCCATAAAAGAAAACACAACACAATGGAATATTAGCCATCAAAAGGAAACAATTACTGATACCTGTTACATCATGTGAAATTTGAAAACATGCTAACTGGAAGAGGCCAGACACAAATGCCTTTCAATTATTCTATTGTTGTCCCATTTATATGAATATTAATCCATTTATTTGAAATACCTAAAATAGATAAAACTTTAGATTTTGAAAAATTCGTTGTTGCAAGGGGTTGAGGGAGAGGCAGTGAAGAGTGATTATTTACGGGGTACAGACTTCCCTTTCGGGATGATGAAAAATTCTGCAATTAGATGGTAAAGGTTGCACATTGTGGATTTACTTAATATCACTGAATTGTATACTGTAAGATGATTAAATAGCAAATCCTGTTATGTATATTTTCACAATTAACTGACAGAAATAGAGAAAGACAATTCAGCAAAAATGGCCACAGACGTCAATATCCCACGCTCATAATGGATAGAACAATTAGGAAAAAAGGTCAAGGAAACAAAAATCTATAACCAACACTATAAACCACTTAGACTTAACAGACATTTATAAAACACTTCACCCAACAATAGCAAAATATACATTCTTTTCAAATGCACATGGAATATTTTCCACAAGAAACTATATGCTAGGCTAGAACAGAAAACTTAATAAATTAAAAAAAAAACAATAAAAAACAGTTTGTCTATCCATAATGTAGTTAGAAATAAATAACGGAAAAATGGGAAACTCAAAAACATGGAATTTAAACAAAACACTCCTAGGGGCGCCTGGGTGGCTCAGTAGGTTAAGCGTCCGACTCAAGCTCAGGTCATGATCTCACTGTCTGTGAGTTCGAGCCTGGGCTCTGTGCTGACAGCTCAGAGCCTGGAGCCTGCTTCGGATTCTGTGTCTCCCTCTCTCTCTGCCCCTCCCCCATCATGCTCTGTCTCTGTCTCTGAAAAATGGATAAAGCTTAAAAAAATTTTTTTAAACAAAATACTCCTAAATAATCAATATATTAAAAATGAAAAAGGAAGGGCACCTGGGTGTCTCAGTCAGTTGGGCGTCCAACTTCAGTTCGGATCATGATCTCACAGTCCATGAGTTTGAACCCTGCATTGGGCCCTGTGCTGACAGCTCAGAGCCTGGAGCCTGCTTCAGATTCTGTGTGTGTGTCTCTCTCTCTGCCTCTCCCCTGCTCATGCTCTCTGTCTCTAAAATAAATAAAAAAACATTAAAAAAAATTTTTTTAATGAAAAAGGAAACTAGAAAACAATTTGTGAATAATAAATGAAGACAACATATCAAAACTTATGACATGCAATTAATGATTAGAGGAAAGCTTTTAAAGTTTAAAGTGCCTGTAATTAAAAGTAAATATCTAGGTCAAATTTAACCTCCCTCCTTAAGTCACTGTAAAAAGAAGAGTAAACATATCATATATGAAAAATATCCAAAAATAAATGAAACTAAAATCTGGTTCTATGAAAAGTGGGTTTTTTTATTAAAAATTTTTTAAAATGTTTATTTTTGAGTGGGGGGGGGAGGGGCAGAGAGAGAGGAAGACACAGAATCTGAAGCAGGCTCCAGGCTCTCAGATGTCAGCACAGAGCCTGACACAGGGCTTGAACCCACAAACCGCAAGATCGTGACCTGACCAAAGTCGGATGCTTAACCAACCTAGCCACCCAGGCGCCCCTGGTTCTATGAAAAGTTTTTAAAAGTTCACAAATGTTTAGATGATCAAGAATGACCAGAGAGAACGAAGACTCCTATTACCACAATCATAAGTGAAAGAGGGGACAGTACTACCAACCTTACAGAAATAAAAATTGATTACAAAGGAATAGGATGAACAATTGTACAACAAGAAATCGGGAAGCCCATGGGGCGCCTGGGTGGCTCAACTGGTTCAGTGTTCAACTCTTGGTTTCCACTCAGGTCATGATCTCATGGTGCATGGGATTGGGCTCCCGTGTCAGGGCTCTGTGCTGACAGCATGGAGCCTGCTTGGGATTTCTCTCTCTCTCTCTCTCTCTCTCTCTCTCTCAATCTCTCTTTCTCCCTCTGCCTCTCCTCTGCTCATGCACTCTCTATCTCTCTCTCAAAATAAATAAACATTTAAAAAAATCAGAAAACTCAGATGAATTGAATAAACTCATACAAAGGCACAAACTTCCAAATCTCATGGAGGTAGAATATTTGAATAATATTCTAACAAATAAGTAAATGAATTAGTTATTTTAAAAACTACCCATAAAGAAAAGCCTAGGTCAGCACAGCTTCACAGTTAAAGTCTACCAAACCAAGCAGAATACTAATTCTTTACAAACTCTTGAAGTAAAAAGGAGGGAAAACTTCCTAATTTTATGAACCCAAAATTAACCTGATAGCTACATCAGAAAAAGACATTACAAAAAAGGGCAACTATCACTAATACCTTTTATGAATATGGATACAAAAAATCTAAACAAAACACTAGTAATCTGAATCTAGGAACATATAAAAAGAACTATATACCTTGACCAAGTGGGATTTTTCCGTGGAATTCAAAATTAGATGGTTAATCTAATGTAACATATCGGAATAATAAAAAATAGGAGCACATGGGTGGTTCAGTCAATTAAGCGTCTGACTCTAGATTTTGGCTCAGGTCATGATCTCACCATTCATGGGTTCAAGCCCTACCTCAGGCTCTGCACTGACAGTGCTGAGCCTGCTTGGGATTCTCTCTCTGCCTTTTTCTCTGCCTCTTCCCCACTCACGTGCTCTGTTTTTCTCTCTCTCTCTCTCAAAATAAATAAAACTTAAAAAAATAAAAAATAAACTACATGACCATCTTCATTCATGAAGAGAAAGCATTTACAAAATCCAACACCCTTTCATGACAAAAGAGAGTGAACGTATGAATAGAAGGGAACTATCTCCACAGGATAAAATTGACAGCTACCATTAGATTTAGTGATGCTTACCCCTGATGTTGGAAGAGGACAAGTCTATACCTTATTGCCTCTTCTAATCAACAGTGTTCTACAGATCTAGCTGGGACAAATAGGAAATATCAATAAAGGCACCCATAGTGGAAAGAAGGAAGGAAAATGATCTCCATTTATAGATGGCATGACCTTATATACAGAAAATCCAAAAATTTGACTATAACACTATTAGAATGGAGCAAGATTGCAGGATGCAAATAAATATGCAAAAATAAAATATTTTTATACATATGCAATAACAATCTGAAATAAGTAATTCCATTTATAATAGTATCCAAATTAATAAAATATTTAACAAAAATTCAAACTGTATACTTTAAAAAATACAAAATACTAATGAAAGAACTTAAGGTAATTAAGTGAAGATCATCCCATGTTTATGAACCAGGCTACTCAATAATAAGATCACGATATTCTCCAAAGTGATCTAAACGTTATGCAACTCCTGTCAGAGTCCCAACTGGCTTCTTTGTAGAAACTGACATGCTGACTTCTAAATTCATATGAAATTGCAAGTAATTCAGAATAACCAAATCAGTTAGGGGGGGGGGAAAAAAAACCCTGAAAAACTAACATTTACCAATCTAAAAGTTAGAGATATACAATAATCAAAGCAGTTGGACACTGGCATAAGGTTAGATGTATCTACTGTTTTGTTTTTTGTTTTTTGTTTTTTTTTTTTTAGAGAGCACAGGCAGGGGAGAAGGGCAGAGGGAGAGAGAGAATCCCAAGCAGGTCCCACACCCAGCATGGAGCCGATTCGGGGCTCGGCTCAATCCCCACAGTCCTGTGATCATGACTCAAGCCAAAATCAAGTCGGACACAACTAAGCCACCAGGCGCCCCATAAGGTTAGATATATCAATCAACAGAATAGAACTGATTGGAAATTAAATCCATGTATCTCTCTGGTCCATTGATTTTTCTTTTTTATTTTGAGAGAGAGCGAGTAGGGAGGGGCAGAGAGAGAGAAGGAGAGGATCCCAAGTAGGCTCCATGCTGTCAGCACAGAGCCTGATGTGGGGCTCAAACTCACAAACTGTGAGATAATGACCTGAGCGGAACCCAGGAGTCAGATGCTTAACCTACTGAGCCACCCAGGCGCCCCTCTGGTCAAATAAGTTTTGACAAGAGTGCAAAGACCTTTTAGTGGAGAAAGGACAGTCTTTTTAACAAATGATGATAGGAAAACTGGATAGCTACATACAAAAGAATGAAATTAGACCCTTTCCTCACAATATATACAAAGATGAACTAAAAACTGATCAATGACCCAACTGTAAGGCATGCAAATATAAAACCTATAGAAGAAAATACAGGAGTAAATCATCATGACCTTAAATTTGGCAAAGGATTCTCAGCACACCAAAAGCACAAACAAGGAGAGAAAAATGGAAAAATTGGGCTTCATCAAAATTGAAATTTTCAAAGAACATTCCCGGTAAAACTGAAAACACAATCTACAGAATAGGAGAAAATATTTATAAATGATATATTTGATAAGGGTTTAATAGCCACATTATGTAAAGATGCCCACAACTAAAGAACAAAAAGACATCTGGTAACAGATTTCAATAGACATTTCTCCAAAGAAGATATAGAAATATCAATAAGCATGTGGAGGAAAAATATGCCAAAAGTCGTGATCAGGGAAATGCATATAAAAACCATAACAGGGGCACCTGGGTGGCTCAGTCGGCTTTGCGACTCACCTTGGCTCAGGTCATGATCTCACAGTCCGTGAGTTCGAGCCCCATGTCGGGCTCTGTGCTGACAGCTCTGAGCCTGGAGCCTGCTTCGGATTCTGTGTCTCCCTCTCTCTCTGACCCTCCCCCGTTCATGCTCTCTCTCTGTCTCAAAAATAAATAAACATTTAAAAAATAAATAAATAAATTTAATGAGAGGGGTGCCTGGGCAGCTCAGTAGGTTGAGCGTCTGACTTCGGCTCAGGTCATGATCTCGCGGTCTGTGAGTTCAAGCCCAGCGTCGGGCTCTGTGCTGACAGCTCTGAGCCTGGAGCCTGCTTCGGATTCTGTGTCTCCCTCTCTCTCTGACCCTCCCCCGTTCATGCTCTGTCTCTCTCTGTCTCAAAAATAAATAAACATTTAAAAAATAAATAAATAAATTTAATGAGAGGGGTGCCTGGGCAGCTCAGTAGGTTGAGCGTCTGACTTCGGCTCAGGTCATGATCTCGCGGTCTGTGAGTTCAAGCCCAGCGTCGGGCTCTGTGCTGACAGCTCAGAGCCTGGAGCCTACTTCTGACTCTGTTTCTCCCTCTCTCTCTGCCCTCCCCTGCTCATGCTCTGTCTCTCTCTCTCTGTCAAAAACAAATAAACATTAAAAAAATTTTTTTAATAAAAAATTATTTTAAAAAAATTTAATGAGAGAGAGCAAGAGCAAGTGCTGGGGGGTTGAGGGACAGAGAGAGAGGGAGACAGAAGATCTGAACTGGGCTCTGTGCTGGCAGCAGAGTCCCATGTGAGGTTCAAACTCATGAACTGCAAGATCATGACTTGAGCTAAAGTCAGATGCTCAACTGACTGAGCCACACAGGTGCCCCTATTAATTTATTTTGAAAGACAGCATGTGTGTGCAAGGTGGGTAGGGGCAGAGAGGGAGAGGGAATCCTAAGCAGGCTCTGCACTGTTACTGCAGAGCCCAATGCAGGGCTCAATCTCACAAACTGTGAGATCATGACCTGAGGTGATATCAATAGTCAGACACTCAACCAGCTGAGCCACCCAGATGCTCCAATGGGATGATTCATTTAAAATGCTAAAAGGGCATCAGCTGGCTCAGTCCATAGAACATGCGACTCTTGATCTTGGGGTCGTAAATTCAAGCACCACGTTGGCCACAGAGATTACTTAAAAAAAAAAAGTTAAAATGCTAAAAGAAACACTGTCAACTGAGAACTTTATATGTGGCAAAATTGTCCTTTAGAAAATGGGGGGGGGGGGGAGTAAAAAAAAAAGTTTAAAAAAGTGGGGGAGAAATTAAGACTTCCCTGATAAAGGAAAACTGAGAGTTCATTTTCACTAGACATTCTCTACAAAAATCCCAAAGGGAGACTTTCAAGTTGAAAGGAAGCCAGACAGTAACTCAAACCCATATGGAGATATAAAAAACTCCCGTAGAGGAAAATACATAGGGAAAATATAAAAGCCATTATTTTTGTAATTTTGGTTTAACTCCACTTTTTGTTTTCTACAGATATAAAAGATAAATGAATAAAAAATAGTTATATATACATTAATGGGTACACAGTACATAAAAATGTTAATTCATGGGACACCTGGCTGGCTCAGTTGGTGGAACATCCAACTCCTGATCTCATGGTCATGAGTTCAAGCCCCATGTTGGGCATAGAGCCTATTAAAAAAAAAAAAGTTGGGGTGCTTGGGTGGCTCAGTCGGTTAAGCGTCCGACTTCGGCTCAGGTCATGATCTCGCGGTCCGTGGGTTCGAGCCCCGCGTCGGGCTCTGTGCTGACAGCTCGGAGCCTGGAGCATGTTTCGGAATCTGTGTCTCCCTCTCTCTCAGACCCTCTCCCGCTCATGCTCTGTCTCTCTCTGTCTCAAAAATAAATAAACGTTTAAAAAAAAAATTAAAAAAAAAAGTTACCTCATGACTTAATCTAAAGTCAATGAAAGTGGAACTGAAAAGCAGAGTTTTTGTATGTGAACAAAGTTGATGTCAATTTAAAATAGATTGTTATATAACTTTAGGATATATACTTCCCAAGGTAACCACAAACAGGATACTATAGAACATACCCAAAAGGGAATCAAAGAGTGTCACTATCGGTACAGAGTTTCAGTTTAGAAGATGAGAAAGTTCTGGAGATAGGTGGTGATGGTTGCATAGCCATGTAAGTGTATTTAATGCCACTGAATTTTAACCTTAAAAATGTTTAATATACTAAATCTTATTTAAATATATTTTAGCAGAGTAAAATACTACAGTGAGATACTACTTCATACCTACTAGGATACCTACAAAGAAAAAGTCAGGTACTAACAGGTGTTGGGGGGATGTGGATAAATCAGAACCCTCATATGCTGCTGATTGGAATTAAAAATAGTGTGACTGCTTTGGAAAACAGTCTAGCAATTTTTCAAAATGTTCAAAATGGAGTTACCATATGATACAGCAATTCAACTGGTAGGCATATAGAAGAGAAACGAAGATGTATATCTACACAAAAACTTGAACATGAATATTCTTTGCGGACTACTCATAAGAATCAAAAGGTAGAGGAGTGCCTGGGTGGCTCATTATTTAAGCCTCCAACTGTTAATGACACACATGCCCATCAAAAAATAGGACAGATGTGCCTGGATGGCTCAGTCAGTAGAGCATGTGACTTTTGATCTTGGAGTCATGAGTTGAACCCCATTTTGGGCATAGAGATTAGTTAAAAAAAAAGTAGAGCAAAATAAAATAGGATTTATTCTTATTATGGGAGATTACCTAATGATAAAATAGTACAAACACAGATGATTCTCACAAATGCGAAATTAAGCAAAACAGGCCAGATAAAAATGTACACAATATTATGTAAAATCACATATCAACTTCTTTTATATGAATCTAATTAAAATCAATCTATCATAATAGTGGTAAGAACAGTGGTTACCTTTGTTGAGGGTAGGGAGGGGTGAGTTGGTAATGACTAGAAGGAAATACGTTTTTCTTGATTAGGAAAATGGTTAAATGGGTATATATACATGTTAAAATGTGATGGTTAAATGGGTATGTATACATGTTAAAAACAAACTAGAATGTTGTTTGCATGATTTGCAGTAATTTATGTTTCAGTTAGAAAAAATATATAAAACACATGCATAGATAAGGTGGCAGAGGTGAGTTTGGAATTCACATTCTTCTCACTACAAAGTAAGTTCTAACTCTGGTTCTTGCCTGTGTAGTGCAGAATTACTTCATTATGGAATGAAATCTGAGCATGAGTAATTTGCTGGAAAGTTAGAAATAATGTATAACCTACCAAAATACACTAAAGCATAAAGGTTAGTAAATAATTCCATTCACCTCCATGGATATCACTTGGGTGCAATAAAAATTATCTTAGTAGACCTGGAGTACACAGACTCTGCACTTTCCAAAGAAAGGAATGGCCCGTGGCCAGCTACTGTGAGATAAGCTGGGAGCCCTTAGAATATCCTCCCTTTAAAAGCTTTTTTTGAGGGACACCTGGGTGGTTCAGTTGGTTAAGTGACTCTTGATTTCAGCTCAGGTCATGATCTCACAGTTCCTGAGTTCGAGCCTCATGTCGGGCTCTGTGCTGATGGTGTGGGGCCTGCCTGGGATTCTCTCTCCTCTCTCTCTGCCCTTCCCCTGCTCACTCACTCTCTCTCTCTCAAAAATAAATAAGTAAACTTAAAAAATAATAAAAGCTTTTTTGAGCTATGCCAAATAGTCTATGCTAACAATGTGACTTTTGGTAAACTGTTTTGTTGCCAGGGGCCCTCTGTAGGGGCTTGAAATTGAGTAGGTAAGGGTAAATCACATAGTTACTCCATGGCTATATTTCATTTGTTTGTTTGTTTCCCGTGGCTGTTTCTGATCCTCAATAAAAACTCTGGACCCAAAGCTCAGGTGAGCTTCCATGGCTCAGTTCACATGTGTTCTTACAAATTGTTGCTGGGAGAATTAAGCACTGTTTATGTGAGTCCAATGGAAGCTCACATCTAGTTTTTTCCTGCTCTTCATCCTATGTGACTTTTCTCTTTGCTGATTTTAATCCTATGTGACTTTTCTCTTTGCTGATTTTAAATTATATCCTTTCATAACCACCATTTTCTTTAATTCTGTAAGTCCTAGCACATCATCAAATTTGAAGATGTTTTTGGGGAACTCTGACAAATCATGGCTTTAGTGTAAATTGATCAAAACCTTATAGCCTTGGGTTTGTGTCCATTATATCCCTTTTCAACAACTACAAAGGGACATTGTCTGATTTCTTTAATAATCTTTACCATACCCTACCATAGTTTTAGTCCTATTCATAGTATATATTTACATGGTCTGTTATAAACAAGTTAAGGGATAGAAGCTATGTCTCTTTAAGTTACATGAACAATACTGGCATACTTTAGGCACTTAATTACATGTTACATGAACAATATTGGCAAATTGTAGGCACTTAATATCTGATGTTTGACTTAGAAATGCAAATTCTAGAAATTCTTCCTTAAGAAACAGATATAAGGGTGCCTGGGTGGATCAGTTGTTGAGCATCCACCTTCAGCTCAGGTCATGATCTCACAGTTTGTGAGTTCGAGGCCCACATCAGGCTTGCTGCTGTCAGTATAGAGCCTGTTTCGGATCTTCTGTCTCTCCTCTCTCTCTCTCTGCCCCTCCCTCACTTACGCTCTCTCTCCCTCAAAAAAACATTTAAAAAAAGAAAAGAAACGTATAAAAGCAGGGATGCCTGGCTGGCTCAGTCGGTAGAGCATGTGACTCTTGATCTTGGGATTGTGAGTTCAAGCCCCATGTTGGGCATGGAGCCTACTTTAAAAAAAAAAAGAAAAGAGGGGCGCCTGAGTGGCTCAGTCGGCTGAGCGTCCGACTTTGGCTCAGGTCATGATCTCACGGTCCATGAGTTCGAGCCACGTGTTGGGCTCTGTGACGACAGCATAGAGCCTGGAGCCTGCTTTGAATTCTGTGTCTCCCTCTCTCTCTGCTCCTCCCCCGCTCATGCTCTGTCTCTCTCTCTCTCTCCTTCAAAAATAAATTTTAAAAAGCATTAAAAAGAAAAGAAACATATGAATGCAGATAAAATTCTATTATAAAGATCCACATATACTACAAAATAGTTTATGATCATTCTGAATATCTAATAGTAGGCAATAAAGGTTAAATAAAGTATGGTGAGCTGTAGGTTGTCAATATCTGCAGTATTTGCCCTTGATCCATATTAAATGTTGATGAAAAAAATTTGATGAATTAGTGAGACAATCAGATTTAAAAAATGATCAGAGGTTGTATACTATCATAATAAAGAACATAGAATCTGTCATCCAAAATTCAGTTCATTAACCTTATTTTTGGTTGTTACTAACTGTGTAACTTTTTACTACATTACTTAACTGACTTTATTTCCTCATCAGTAAAATGGGAAAAACAACAGTGACCTACCTCAAAGTGTTGCTGTATGTATCAAATGAAATAAAACACATAAAGCACTTTCAGTGGCATAACAATGATACCAAGTAAAAGTTGCCTATTAATTAATGAACTTGTAAAGAATATTTCATGTATCTTGTTTCATTATTTTTGAAAATTCCCTATGTTCTCCTTTTTCTTACAGTGAAATTTGAGATTCTCAGGTCTGTTTTTCCATGTCATGTTAACTTATTTCAGTGTCCAACCTTCAGATTACAGTTCTTCCTCATTAATAATATTTGTCACAAAGATTCTCAAAAAGCATAGGAGGACAAATATTCTTGCCCTCCACATAAAGCTGCACACATATAACTAGTTCAAAGAATCTTATCTAACAAGCGACAGCTTGAGCCTAATAATAAAAGGCTCAATCTTGTTCCCATATCCAACACAGGAGTTATATGCATATTTACTTCTGTGTTTGTAAATATGTCCTTTCAAGTATAATGTGTATGATGAGGTCTTGTATGAAACTTGGATCTCCCAGATCATTCCTAGGTCTTATGAAAGAAATCACAATCTCTAAAAAATATGAAATTCTGAATAGCAGTCTTACTAGTTTTATTATGCTCCTCTGATAATTGAAATTACAAAAGTTTTGAATATTTAGATGTGCCAGATCACATGGTGACCACTACCACTATCTACTTATAACTACATGTCTAGAAGTATCATAAAACTGTAACTTTATCTCTTTTAAAAATGTGGCAAATTCATGGGCCAAATTTCTTTTTTTTTTTTTATGTTTATTTATTTTTGAGAGAGAAGGAGAGAGCGCAGTAATGGGGAAGGAGTAGTGAGAAGCAGGACAGAGGATCCAAAGCAGGCTGGCAGCACGGAGCATGACACAGGGCTCAAACTCATGAACTGTGAGATCATGACCTGAGCTAAAGTCAGACACTTAACTGACTGAGCCACTCAGGTACCCTCACGGGCCAAATTTCTTGTTGGCAGAAGCAAAATAAAAAACATACTCAAATGCATAAATCTTCCAAAAATAGCAAACTGAATTCAACAATACATTAAAAAGATCATATACCATGATCAAGTGAAATTTATTCCAGGAATGCTAGGATGTTTCCATATCCACAAGTCAATCAATTGACACACAATGAAGGATTAACAAAATTAAGGGTAAAAGGACAAAAAATTAAGGATAAAAATCATATGACCATCCCAATAGATCCAGAAAAAGCATTTGACAAAATTCAACATCAATTAGTTAAAAACTAAACAAAGTGGGCATTGAGGGAACATACCTCAACATAATAAGGTCATATATGACAAGCACAAAGCTAAGATCATACTCAGTGGGAACATCTGAAAGCTTTTCCTCCAAGATCAGAAACAAGAAAGGATGCCCACTCTTACCACTTTTGTTCAACATCAGAAGTCCTAGCCAGAGCAATTAGGTAAGAAAAAAAATTAAAGGCCTCCAAAACAGAAAGGAAGAAGTCAAACTGTCACTATTTGCAGGTGACATTCTATTATTATTTATAAAATTTCTTTCTGATCATTAATTATTAGCATATAGAAATGCAACTGATTTTGCATTTTGTATCCTGCACCTTTACTGAATTTGTTTATTAGTTCTAAGAGGTTGTTTTGGTGTAATCTTTAAACAACCCCATTTACAATTGCATCAAAAATAATAAAAAAACATAGGAATAAATTTAACCAAAGAGGTGAAGGACCTGTACACTGAAAACTATAAGACAATGCTGAAAGAAAGTGAGGAAGACACAGATAAATAGAAACATAATCCATGCTCATAGACTGGAAGAATTAAATACTGTTAAAACATCTAGACTACCACAAAAGATTTATAAATTCAATGCATCCCTATCAAAATTTCAATGACATTTTTCAGAGAAATGCAACAAACAACCCTAAAATATGTATGGAACCACAAAAGACCCTGAAGAGTGAAAGGAATCTTGAGAAACAAAGCTGGAAGCATCATGCATTTTTATTTAAAAAAAATTTTTTTTAATGTTTATTTATTTTTGAGACAGAGAGAGACAGAGCATGAACGGGGGAGGGGCAGAGAGAGAGGGAGACACAGAATCGGAAGCAGGCTCCAGGCTCTGAGCCATCAGCCCAGAGCCCGACGCGGGGCTCGAACTCACGGACCGCGAGATCGTGACCCGGGCTGAAGTCGGACGCTTAACCGACTGAGCCACCCAGGCGCCCCTATTTTAAACTGTATTACAAAGCTATAGTGATCAAAACAGTTATGATATTAATATTTAAAAAAAGACACATTAGTCAGTGGAATAGAACAAGGAGCCCAGAAAGAAACCCACATATAAATAGTCAATTTATGACAAAAGAGCCAAGAACATACAGTATTCATGACACAGTGTTGGAAAAACCGGACAACTACATGCAAAAGAATGAAATTGGAACATATTTTACACCATACACAAAAATGAACTCAAAATGGATTAAGGAGTTGAACATAAGACTTGAAACCATGAAGTTCCTAAAAGAAAACATAGTAAACTCCTTGACAATGGTCTGGGCAATGATTTTTGGATTGGACACCAAAAGCAACAAAAACAAAAATAAACAAGTGGGACTACAGCAAATTAAAATGCCTCTGCACAACAAAGGAAACCATCAACAAAATGAAAAGGTAACCTACTGAATGGGAAAAAAGAATTGCAAGTCATACATCTGATAAGAGGTTAATATCCAAAGTATATAAAGAACTGCTTCAACTCAACAGCCAAAAAACAATCTGATTAAAAATGGGTAGAGAGTCTGAATAGATATTTTCCAAAGAAGACATGCAGGTGGCCAATATACATGAAAAGTTGTTTACCACCACTAATCATCAGGGAAATACAAATCAAAACCACAATGACACATCACTTCACACCTCCTAGAATGGCTACTATCCAAAAGACAAGAAATAACAAGTGTTGGGAAGGATGAGGAGAAAAGGAAATCTATTCTTGTGCACTGCTGGTGGAAATGTATATTGGTGCAGTTGCTATGGAAAACGGTATGGAGGTTCCTCAAAAAGTTAAAAACAGAACTACCATATGATCCAACAATTTCACTTCTGGATATTTATCTGATGGAAACTTGAACATTAACTCAAAAAGATATATATAGATACCCCCATGTTCACGCAGCCTGGGTGTGGAGCCTGCTTAAGATTCTCTCTCTCCCTCTTCCTCTGCCCTTCCCCTGCTCAAGTGCGTGTGCAGAAGACACAAATTGACATTTTTCCAAAGAAGACACCCAGATGGCTAAAAGACACATGAAAAATGCTCAACATTACTCATCATCAAGGAAATATAAGTCAAAACCATGATGAGATACCACCTCACACCTGTCAGAATGGCTAAAACTAACAACTCAGGAAACAGATGTTGGTGAGGATGTGGAGAAAGGGGAACCCTCTTACTGGTGGGAATGCAATCTCATGCAATCACTGTGGAAGCTCCTCAAAAGGGTAAAAATAAAACTACCTTATGACCCAACAATTGCACTACTAGGTATTTATCCAAAGGATACCAAAATGCTGATTCGAAGGGGCACATGCACTCCAATGTTTATAGCAGCAACAAAAATAGCCAAACTATGGAAAGAGCCCAAGGGTCCATGGACTGATGAATGGATAAAGAAGATGTAGTATTGACAGTGGAATATTACTCAGCCATCAAAGAAATAGAAATCTTCCCATTTGCAATGACATATGGGATGAACATATGGGAAGGGGGAAAAAAAAGAGAGAGGGAAGCAAACCATAACAGACTCTTGATAGAAAACAAACTGAGGATTGATGGAGGGAGGGAGGTGGGGGATGGGCTAGATGGGTGATGAGTATTAAGGAGGGCACTTGTTATGATGAGCACTGGGTGTTGTATGTAAGTGATGAATCACTAAATTCTACTCCTGAAACCATTATTACACTATGTTAACTAACTAGGATTAAATTTTTTTTCCATTTCATTTATTTTAGAGAGAGAGAGTGGGAGACAGCACGCACGTGAGTGGGTGAGAAGGAAGAGGGAGAGAGAGAGAGAGAAAGAGAGAGAGAGAGAGAGAGAGAGAGAATCTCAAGCTGACTCCACGCTCAGTGAAGAGCCCAACACAGTGTATGATCCCACAACTTTGGGATCATGACCTAAGCTGAAATCAAGAGTCTGACATTCAACCAGCTGAGCCACCCAGGCACCCCTTAACTAACTAGAATTTAAATAAAAATGAGGGAGCACTTGGGTGGCTCAGTCAATATAGCGCCTGACTCTTGGTTTCAGCTTAGGTTATGATCTCATGGGTTCACAGGCTTGAGACCCATGTCAGGCACATGGTGACAGCAGGGAGCCTGCTTGGGATTCTTTCTCTCTCCCTCTCTCTCCGCCCTTCCCCTGCTCGAGTGTGTGCGCACACTCTCTCTCTCCCAAAATAAATAAATAAACTTAAAAAAAAAGAAAGAAATACATATAAATAAGCAATTTGGAAAAAGAAAACAAAGTAAGTTCTATTCTAGGACATTAGCAAATCTGATTTTCAAAGATTCCTTTTAAATCTCATCAAAATTAATTTTATATCTTTTTAAAAAAATTTTTTTACACTTATTTTTGAGAGACAGAGTGAGACAAAGCGAGAGTGGGGGAGGCAGAGAGAGAGAGGGAGACACAGAATCCGAAGCAGGCTCCAGGCTCAGAGCTGTCAGCACAGAGCCCGACGTGGGGCTCGAACCCACAAACCGTGAGATCATGACCTGAGCCAAAGTTAGACACTTAACCGACTGAGCCACCCAGGTGCCCCAATTTTATGTCTTTATTCTTGATTTTTAGAAAATTTATGGTGGATACTTAGACTCTTTACATAACCATAATTTCATTTGTTTCCTGAGGATTTGATAAATGCAAGGCTGTTATTAAGTGTTCTAGGGCTGTGCCCAGATAAATATATTCAATCCTCATAAAAAACCCATAAGGCATTGATATCATTATCTACATTTTACAACATAAAATTGTAAAACATAAAGATTAATAACTATTGACCTCCTTGAAATGTAGCTAGAGTGAACAAGGAACTGAAATTTTGTTTTAATTGTTAAAGATTTTTTTTAATGTTTACTTATTTTTGAGAGAGATAGAGAGAGAACAGGGGGAGGGGCACAGAGAGAGAGGGAGACACAGAACTGGAAGCAGGCTCCAGGTCTGAGCTGTCAGCACAAAGCCTGATGCAGGGCTCTAACTCACAAACCATAAGATCATGACCTGAGCTGAAGTTGCACGCTTAACTGACTGAGCCACCTAGGCGCTGCTGTTTTAATTTTTAAATACAAAAGTGATATAAAATGTTTTCCAATTAAACACAACTTTACAGTTTGGGTATAACTACATTTTTTTTTCAATATATGAAATTTATTGTCAAATTGGTTTCCATACAACACCCAGTGCTCCTCCCAAAAGGTGCCCTCCTAAATACCCATCACCCACCCTCCCCTCCCTCCCACCCCCCATCAACCCTAAGTTTGTTCTTAGTTTTTAAGAGTCTCTTATGCTTTGGCTCTCTCCCACTCTAACCTCTTTTTTTTTCCTTCCCCTCCCTCATGGGTTTCTGTTAAGTTTCTCAGGATCCACATAAGGAAATACATTTCACCATAACCACTGAAAATTTAGCATCCAAACTGAAAAGTGCTATAACAATATGTATCAGATTTTGAAAACTCAGTATGAAGCTAGGAATGTAAAATATTTCCATTTATTTATATTATTACATGTTGAAATAATATTTTAGATATATTGGTTAATGGATATTATACTTAATTTCAACTGTTTCCTTTTACTTTCTAAATTGTGTACAAAAGAAATTTTTAAATTACACAAGTGGCTTGCATTATATTACCTTTAGATTCAAATACCGTTATATTATGCAGCCTCTCACAGTATGTGGTCTGAAAAAGTCATACTGCCAAATCTCAAGACTTAGTTCTCACCACTCCAAGAGATTGGATTCTCAGGAAAAACTCCCTGCCCTTGTTCACACAGACCTCTCTTCACAAACTCCAATCATATTCCTACTCCTAAAATGTCTTACTGACTAAAATCAATGAAACCATTTCCTACCTTCCTTTGTTTGAAAATCAAGTCTGTGAATAAAATCAAAGGTGTCTGGTGTGTTATTCTACCTAACCACCAGTCTCTTCCTTGACAAAACACACTCTAAAGTCCTTAGTTTATCCTCGAAGAGCTCAACTAGTTCTATTTCTGTACCATCTTTAGGAAAGAAAAGAGCACATGAGGAAACTGAATAATTACCAATATGTATGTGAATATTAACTGGGAAGGAAAAGGAAAAGCACTGGAAAAGAAGGGGACCCATCCCTATGGTCCTGTTATTAACTGGGAAGGGGCAACCACCTAGGGATCAGGTAAATGGATGGGTCACAATTAGGTCATACAATCTAGAAGGAAAGCAAATATTTTATGTTCTGTAAAGCAAATATATATGACAGAACAAAAAGTAAACACGAACTGACCTTGAACGCGCTGTTAAGTAGCAACACTCTCCTCTACTTCAGGAGGCTTCTCTTGCAGAACTACAAGACCAAGAAGGGACCCTTGAGGTTCTGGACAGGCTAAACAACACACTGTCCACCATCAGACATGACCCATGACCCACCACAAATATATCTAGATGGAATAAGAGATAAATAGAATACTGCTGACTTTTAACAGTGTCACGGGAAAAGGCCATACCTATAAACAGCGCTGGAATCTAAGTTCACAGCAGTTTCTAGGGGGCACAGTGTGGTTCTGAAAGCAATGACTTCCCCTCTGATGTCTATTTCTTTATAGATAGATCAAACTGGCTCTAAGATGTAAGAACAGAGGAGAATCCAGGGAAACACTTCCAAGTAACCATGGAACCTACAGTGGACCCTGGGTGGGCAACACTCACTTCCCCAATATCCCCTCTGTGTGAAACACTCCTAAGGTTTACTGGGGAAATTTTAAAAAATCCTACCCACTGCGTTCAAACTTACAGTCGGTTACAACCCAGCTGTCACAGGATCACTCGGTTACAGTATCAGACACCTTTCGTCACCGTAGACTGTGTACTGACAGTCCCACTAGCCTCATCGTATACCAGTCTGGGCACTCCAGGGCTTGTCACACACACTCTCACTCACACGCATGCAGGCGTGTGCACTAACAGTTCACAACGAACTTGTCACAGACAATAACGCCCGAAACCACCGTCGTGCGAGGTTCACGCAAACACCGGGACAAGGCTCCTGGCTCCACATGCCTTACCCGCGCCCCGGGAGCTTAGGACCTCCATACCGCGAGCTCCTCCCGCAACCCAACCTGGACCACCTTAACTCACCAGGCATAACCCAATAACCACGAAGATACCGGAAGCGGAACCAAAAGTCGAAGTCCATTCGTGGCCCTGGGGCCTGTGGGAAATGTAGTCCAACACAAAAAAATGTCCTGGTTTTCGAGCGCGGCAGAGTACAACCGCCTGAACGCCACGTCACGCCCCCAAAACCCCTGAGAGTTCCGGGTGGGCTGATCTTTCGTCCTCCGCGGAAGGTTGCCGCTGGCGGTTCTTAAAACATGAAAGAGCCGGGTGATGGTTTTGTGGGAGCGAGAGGTCTTTGCATGAACTAGAGCCCAAGCCGAGAAAGTAATCGGAAACCTGGGCAGGGAGGAAAGTAAAGGGAAGCGAAGCCTGCCAGAGGCGGGGCAAGGAGGAAAACGGAGGCAGCCTGAGTGTGGGAAGACCGGGAGAGAACCGGAAACCCTAACCCAGGAGCGTTGAGGGAATCGGATCCAGGTTGAGGAGAGCCCGGGAGGCAATCGAATCCGTGCTGAGGGATGTCGGGCCGAGAAGGGCTGAGGAGGGTACTGCAGTTCGGGCGGGAAGGCTGAAGTGAGAAACGGGAGCCGGTGCCTGTCGAGGTTTCTCTTCACTCAGGCCTGTGTGTGCGGGACCCCGTGGTCATGAACCAGAGATGACGAGTTTTGTCAGTTTTTGCCCCTTGAGAAAGCCCCAGCACCCAGAATGGCGTCTGGCACATAGACGCTGGGTGTGTGTATGCCTGCCCTGGTGCGTATTTTATACCATCGCTGCCAGGAAGTTCTCTCGTGTCCTTTTCCAGTCTCACAGCATAGACAAAGTTGTTTGTTTTTTTTTTTAAGTTTGTTTTTGAGAGAGAGAGAGAGCGAGCGCGAGCGGCGTAGGGGCAGAGAGAAAGAGGAGACACAGAATCCTTAGCAGGCTCCAGGTTCTGAGCTGTCAGCACAGAGCCCCACGGGGCGGGGGGGGGGGGGCTCGAATTCACATACCATGAGATCATGACCTGAGGCGAATTGGGAGGCTTCGCCTAGATGCCCCCGCAATAGTTCTGATATACATGCCCACATTTTAGTTCTGTCAGTTCTGCAATTCTCTTTTTCACATCCTAGTTTTGTAAGGTTTATTAATGTGAAGTTCATTATTTTCATTTCTGAACAACATTCAATTGTGTGAATATGTCACAATTTGTGTATGCATTTTTCTCTTGGTGAACATTTGTTGTATTTCCAGGTTTTACATATTATGTATAAAGCTGGCATGTTTTCATTTCTCCTGGGGTAATACCTAGAAGAAAAACAAGCGGGGTAATAGTTCAGTTTATATTTAACTGTCTAGGAAGTTGATAAACCTTGCAGAATAATTAGTTGTTAGTGACTTGTGTTTGAGGCTCTATGTAACTGTGGAGTAAGTGGTTTTCGAGTTTGATTTGCTGTCTTGTATGGAATTATGAGATGGACTTAGCGGAGTTATGAATGTGATGTAAGATCCTATGGGATTGTGGCTTTGTGAAGTGGGTGAGACATAGGAGACCCAATGAGTATGTACCAACTCTTATTGATCGTGATTTTGTGTACTTACTCCACGCCATGGTGACTATTAAATTAGATCACTATGTAAGTGGTATTGACTACTGAGAAACACTATGTATCTAGTAAGGTATGTGTCATTTTGATTCTGCTTATGGAATTATGACTGTTTCTAATCAAGTAAAATAGCAGTATAGAGATATCCAAAGGAAATGAAAACAGGGTATCAAAGAAATCTGCATTCCCATATTCACTGTAGCATTCTTCACAATAGCCAAGACATGGAATCAACCAAAGTGTCCATTGATGGATGAATGAATAAAGAAAAAGTGGTGTATATATACACAAAGGAGTATTTATTCAGCCTTTAAAATGAAGTAAATCTGAGGAGGCTGGATGGCTCCATCAGTTAAGCGACCGACTTCAGCCCAGGTCACGGTCTCACAGTTTGTGGGTTGGAGCCCTGCATTGGGCTCTATGCTGACAGCTGGGTGCTTGGAGTCTGCTTCGCATTCTGTGTCTCCCTCTCTCTCTGCCCCTCCCCAACTTGTGCTCTGTCTCTCTCTCTGTCTCTCAAAAATAAATAAACGTTAAAAAAATTTTTTTAATGAAGTAAATCCTACCATTTGTGACCACCTGGATGGACCTTGAGGGCATATGCTAAGTGTCTTCTCTGGAAAGACAAATATTGTACGATCTCTCTTATATGCAGAATCTTTTTTAAAAAAAGTCATTGAAATAGTAGAATGGTGGTTGCCAAGGGGTTACGAGGGTAGGAGAAATGGAGAAATGTTGGTCAAAGGATACAAAAGATAAGTTCTGGAGAATCTAAGGTACAGTGTGGTGACTACAATGAACAATACTGTGTATTATGTATTTGAAAGTTGTTAAGAGATTAGATCTTAAATGTTATCACCACAAAACCAAAAAAGATAATTATATGAGAGGATGGAGGTGTTAACTATATGGTGACAGTCATTTCATAGTGTATACATGTATCACATCATAACATGGTACACATTAAACTTACACATTATTTTTTAAAAAAAGAATTGGAAAGTAGGAGGTAAAATTACAGGTGATAGGATTATATACCTGGAATGCCATATTAACTAATTCTAATGTGTTGAAATGACCAGGATTCAATAGGTAGCACGCAAGAAAAATACTTCTTATCTCTGTACTTCTTTTAACAGATTCGAGGGATCCCCCTACCCCCCGTTCCTAGATGAAATCATGGGTGATTTAATAACTTCTCAGACATTCTGAGTCAAGGAAAAGTATCTGAAATACTCCTCATCACAAAGTCAGTCTTATTTTCTAATAAAAATATTTACTATAAAAATCAATATTTGAAAGTTCATATAAAGGAAAATTTTTTTTCCATATGACTGGAGCCTATAGCGTAGAAAAATACATAATCAGTTTCTCCTCTATTACTCAAACCTTTATTATTGAGTAGTTAATATTTAACAATGATTTTTTTTTAATTTTTTTAATGTTTATTTATTTTTGAGACAGAGAGAGACAGAGCACGAATGGGGGAGGGGCAGAGAGAGAGGGAGACACAGAATCGGAAGCAGGCTCCAGGCTCTGAGCCATCAGCCCAGAGCCTGACGCGGGGCTCGAACTCATGAACCGTGAGATCGTGACCTGAGCTGAAGTCGGACGCTCAACCAACTGAGCCACCCAGGCGCCCCAACAATGATTTTTTTTTAATGTGGAGGATGTTTATTTTTTTAATGTTTATTTATTTTTGAGAAAGAGAGGGAGAACATGCAGGGAAGGGAAGAGAGAGGCGGGTACAGAGGATCCGAAGCAGGCTCTGTGCTCACAGCAGAGAGCCCAATGTGGGGCTCGAACTCATGAACCGGGAGATCATCACCTGAGCTAAAGTTGGACACTTAACCGATTTAGCAACCCAGGTGCCCCTAACATAATGATTCTTTTTTTTAATGTTTATGTATTTATTTTGAGAGAGTGTGGGAGAGGGGCAGAGAGAGAGGAGAAAAGTGAGAATTCCAAGTAGGCTCCATGCTGTCAGTGCAGAGCCAAATGTGGGGTTTGAACTCACGAACCGTGAGATCATGACCTGAGCTGAAATCAAGAGTCCAATGCACTTAACTGACTGAGCCACCCAGGCATCCCTAACATTATGATTCTTAATACTTAATAGTAAATGTTTACTGCTGAACTAGGCAGATTTAACCAAGTTATTATGGAAACATTTAAGGGAAGTGGGATTTTACATGGCTACTTTTGCCTCTCTTCTCTCTCCCTTTTCACTTTTCTAACAAAGTATCCAAAAGAATAAAGGTCCTCTTTTGCAAATCTTAAAGAAATGCCTCAGGTGAGATGTTGTTTCTTCTCTCTTTTCTGAAATATTCTTTTCCTCTCTAGCATTTATGAGCATTTTCCTATCTTGAAGCTTCCTGGAGATAGTATTCCCTTTCAAGAAACTGGTCATTTCCTTTTATTCTCACCAGATAAACCTCTGCCTTCTCCAAGTTCTTCTAATTTTAAATACTGTTCACTTATTGAGTATTTCACTCAGCATCTCCTTTCTCATGCCCACAAACATACATTCTCTTGAATTAAGTAACTACATATTCCTTGAATGAACCAATCTTACCTAGACAGTGATTTGATGTCTAAGTAGTGAGTGTGTAGGAGAGCCCATACAAGGGAAAGACTTCATCATGTCCACAGACCTTGGTTTTTCAGTAAAGGTGGAGGTAAAATCAGATTACAATATTAATATATGCATTATTATTATATTTTATTATTAATATGTATCGCTACTGTATTAATATGTATTATTATTGTGTACATATTAATACATGTATTAATAATATGTTAATATATGGTGAGAAGGGAGGTCCCATATCACAGTGTCCTTCTTCCTCTCCAGCTCACCCTTCTGGATCATGTTTCTCCTCTCCCATGTAGTCATATGCCAGGAATGCCTTGTCCCGTTTATATGCCTCCACTCTATAATAGGCACCAAAAGTATAGAAGTAACCTATGGTTGAAAGAGCAGATGGGAAAGCCTGCTTTCTATACACAAAGCACTGGAGAAGAGAAAGGACAAGAGGAGCGGGTCCATGATGACAAGAACCTACGGATAGAATAGACCTTGAATCTCAGTAAAAGAAGGAATAGTGTCCGAAGCCTTCCTTTGGACATAAATTCAATACTATCCACCCTTTTCTTTCATAGACTCACTGGAGAATTTCTAAAGGATGTACATTGGCAAGAAGTAAGTTAAACCTGGAAAGACTGAATGAGATAAAATCGGTAACTGTTGGAAAATCTAAGCATATACTAAACAATAATTATTAATTTTAATGGCATTTCAAAACAAATTAGATTAAAATCACCAGATAACAATAGAAAAAAAGTACTTAAAGCATTCTAAAGTGTTTCTGGAGATACCCACTAATTACAAATCAAAGATACAAGTTAAAAATTTAAGGGTACCCTATAAAAGAAATAGAATAGTTTTTAATCCAGTAGAAAGGGAGAATAAAGAAAACATGATCCAACAGAAATCAAAGTGTAGCATAAGAAGTATAAGCTTGATTAAAAAGAAACTGGGGAGATGGGATATGGAGCTAAAAGGAGGCCTGGCAACAGCTCTTGGAAGATGAAGACTCAGTAGAATAGCATGTCACTTGTTGAGGCTAAAGTGCAGTGTCCTTGCCTTTCTTAGTCTGTGTATTTGGAAAAATAAACCCAAATGCTGACTGCAGAGAAGACGACGAAAGAGAATTGGTTACATATTCAGGCTTTTCACCTTCCACTCCCTGCCTTCCCATTACTGCCAGTTTGGAGGTTTATGGGGCTAAAGGATGAATATGAAGTTTTTGTATAATTTTGGGCTACCTCCTGGCCAGCAGATATTCCCAGATTCAAGCTTATGTGGAGACAGTCAGTTACAGGATAATGTTCATGAGTTTTGGGGTCAAACAGATCTAGATTCCAGTCTCCACGTGCACCATTTTTAGTTGTATCACTATTTTTAGTTTAATATCACTGAGACTCATTCTCTTCAGATAAAGTATGAAGATAGACATGCCAGTGCTCTACCTACCATGTCTAAACGAAGGGATATTTACAAAGTATACAAAGGAGTTTATAAAGAATATAAAGTGCTTACAATGTAGTCATTCAGAAAATTAGTGTTTTTCCACTTGTATGTCACAAAACTAAAATTAAAAATAGCTGGAAAACTGTATAGCATAAGGCAACTATGCACACCCAAAGAGATTAATATGAATTCCTGCTAATTGATTAACTACTTTTAATCACATTGACATGCCCCCTTTGTTTATTCTTTAGCAGTGGCAACATGGGAGGTTGAGTTTTGGTGGGTAGTGAGAGCCTGGATCCTCACTGGATCTATCACTGGATATGATGGTTAATAATACACAGCTCAGTTCCCAACTATGTCAGTAACTATGGATCTGTAAACAACATCTTACATTTACCCTATGTCTTCTGAGTATCAGTATATATGGTTTCTTAATTTACATGCCACATTGTTTAGGATGCTCAGATGTTCATCATGAGGCAGAAGAGGTAACAGTGAGAAATTAGGCAAAGACAGGATTGTGCAAGATGGAAAGTGAAATGTCATCCTGATTGCAAAACATTATATGCTCTGCATTACATTGTGTCTTAACAAAGTTATCTTCTGCAGGGGCACCTTGGGTGGCTCCGTTGGTTAAGCATTTGACTCTTGGTTTCAGCTCAGGTCATGATCTCACAGTTCATGAGATGGAGCCCCATGTTGGGCTCTGAGCTGACAGCACTGATGCTGCTTGGGATTTTCTCTGCTCCTCCCCCCACTCACACATGTGCATGTGCTCTTTCTCTCAAAATAAGCATTTATTTATTATTTTTAAATGTTTATTTTTGAGGCGGGGGGCGGGGGACACAGAATCCGAAGCAGGCTCCAGGCTCTGGGCTGTCAGTGCAGAGCTCTACGTGGGGCTCGAACACACAAACTGACATCATCTGATCTGAAGTCAGACGCTTAACTGACTGAGCCACCCAGGTGCCCCCAAATAAATAAACGTTTTTAAAAATTATCTTGTGCACTTTCCATTTCCTTATATTTTGAGCTTTCCAGTCCTGTTTTGTATTACAATGCAAACAAGTTAATGTCTTAACCTAAGAAGGGAGACCTACCTAATGAACAGTAGTAAAAAATAATCTTAGAAAAATAGGAAGGCCATGTCCTCCCTCTCCCTGTGGAGCTGCAGAGGAATTAATACCATTCTTTGTCATAAAATTTATTTCAAAGAAACTGATATAATAAAGCGTTAAATTGAGAACATTAAATGAATATTAGCCTCGCTCTCCTGTCCCTTACTTTCTAAATCTGTAAACCTACTTAGTTATTTATTTCATTATTTGCTGCCCAGGTAATAATGTTTAAACTGTCATCTGTGTTTTATTGAAAGCCATAAACAGTTAAAATATTTTTATGTTAAGGGAATTCTGTTTACTTTCTTTATGCATAAAGGTATAATAAAATCCCAGGACCTTTAGCCAACAGCGAAATGGAAAGCAAAATAATAAGATACTACACACAAGGATGTGCTAGAATCAAATATAAAGGTAATGAGTATTGGCAAGGACATGGGGAAATCAAAATTCATACACAACTAGACAATATAAAATGGTGCAGTTACTGTGGAAAAGAATCTGGCAGTTCCTCAAATGGGTAAACATAGATCCACAATTCCACCCCCATGTATATAATCAAGAGAAATGAAAATACATGTCCACATAAAACATGTACATATGTTCACAGCAGCATTATTCATAACAGCCAAAACATGGAAACAATGTCCATCAACTGATGAATGGATAAACAAAATGTGGCATACCCATACAATGTAACATTATTCAACAATAAAAAGAAATGAAAAGGATACGTGCTATAACTTGAATCTTCAAAACTTTATGGTAAATAAAAGAAACTAGTCACAAAGTACCACATGTTGTATAATCCCTTTTACAGGAGATATCCAGGAAAGGTAAATATGTAGACAAAATGAATTAATGTTTGCTTAGTGCTGGAGCATATTAAGGGGTACTTAACTAATAAGGTCAGTTGATATTTTTCATACCTATGTATACAGTGTATACAAATTTTATATGAAAAAGCCCTAAAATACAGTAAAATAATGAGAGGTTGCAAAGTATTCATGAGACCAAACATTCAAAACTACTTCCCCTTCTCTTGCTCTCTTTTTCCCACCAACTAGGAGTGACAGTACCTAGAGCTGCAATAGGTCAGCCCTTCTATATTCCCGGTTTGCCTATTCCTCCCTCTTTAATTTCCACATTGAGGCAGGAAAGAAAGTGATGCAATATACAACAGATATTCTATCATAAAGCCCAAATGAATGTTGTACTTTTGAACAAGTTTTAAACCATGAGGCCAAACAGTAGTTTCCCAGAATCAAACCTTGTATCCTTTTTACTTTTAAAAAACATCTTTAATTTTTTTTTTTTCTTTTTTGGTCCATTTACACCCTTAACTGGTCTTTGTAGCCATGGAATATCTCAAGCCCTACTTCTATCTTTTCTTGAGGATATCCTTCTCCTCTGACATTTTCCTAAGCAGATGAATGCAGAAATAACAATATATTATCTAAAATGTCTTATTTGCCAACAGAAAATTTATAAGACATGCAAAGAAACTACAGAATATGACTCCTGCTTTGGCAAAAAGAAAAAGAGACTGCCTAATAGAGCAACCAGATGTCAGATTTAACAAAGACTTCAAAGAAGCCATTATAAATATATTCAAAGAACAAAAGGGAATCATGATTAAAGAAATAGTGGCAATGCTACATCAAGTAAGGTGTGGCGATAAAGATAGAAAAAAAATTTTGAGTAGGCTCCATCCCAGTGTGGGGTGTGAATTCACAACCTTGAGATCAAGAGTCACATGCTGTACCAACTAAGCCAGCCAAGTACCGCAAAGATAGAAAATGGAAATCCTAGAATTGAAAATTTCATTAGAAGGGTTCAAAAGATTTGAATTAGCAGAAGAAAGAATTAGCAAACTTGAAGATAGGTCATTAGTGAGTATACAGGTTGAAGCACAGAAAAAATAATAAGGAAAAATGAACAGAGAAATGTGGGGCACTAGTGAAGTGCACCATTATATGCATAATGGGAATACCAAAATGAACAGAGAGGTTTCGGAAAAAAAGCATTTAAAAAATTAAAAACTTCCCAAATTTATTGACAATAATAATGAGAGTTTAGCTGAGCTATTATTATTAGCTATTATTTACTATTATCATTAGCTAAACTAATATTGCTGCTTTGGCATAGATTTCGTTTGGTTAAGTGTCTTGCCAAAATCTTCAACTGACAGTAACCCCCTCATATAAGCACATACCCTAGGTAGCAGCCTGCAGAGTCACAGCAAATGAAAGTTCCTGATATGATTTCCCAACAGCCTTCTGATCAAGTCTCCTCAGGCTACCAGCATCTGTATGTGCCCCTTAGATAAGACTCCTGTGGGAGTCTTACTAAAATACTATTCTTTTGGTTTGTATTGACCAATCCAGCCCCAGCCCAGGAACCATAAAGCACTCCACTGTAATAAAGCCATGTGCCCCATGTTGTACTTTCTCTGTCTGCACTCTGCCTTGACCTTCCCATCTGGCCTCTTGTGTACTTCCTCCAAGACATGTAATGCACTTCTCTATTTCAATTTCTCCTGTGTTCTGTTGTTGAACCATGACTCCCCATCCAGCAGTCTGTGCTCCAGTAAACAAATGTTCATTTAATAGTCATCATAATTTATGTGTCCATGAAGTTCGACAAATTCAAAGTAGTAGAAACACAAAGGAATCCACCAACATATCAGGGTAAAAATGCTGAAAACAAAGCAAAGAAAACATCTTTAAAGCACCAAGAGAAAAAGAACTCATCACTTAAAATGGAGCCCCAACTAGATTAATGGCTGACTTCACATCAGAAACAATGGAGGCCAGAAGGGAGTGGGGAGACAAATTCCAAGTCCTGAAAGACAAATGCCTTTTAACCAAGAATCCTACACCCAGCCAGAGTGGCTTTAAAAAATGAAAGCTAGGGGCACCTGGGTGGCCCAGTCAGTTGAGTATTCAGCTCAGGTCATGATCTCAGTTCGTGAGTTCAAGCCCCGCATTGGGCTCTGTGCTGACAGCTCAGGGCCTGGAGCCTGCTTCACATTCTGTGTCTACCTCTCTCTGTCCCTCCCCTGCTTGTGCTCTCACTCTCTCTCTTTCTCTCTCTCTCTCTCAAAAGTAAATAAAAATTAAAAGGGTTTTTTTTTTTTAAATTAAGGCTAAATAAAGCCTTGTTTATTCCAAGATAAACAACTGGAGGCTTTGTCACCAGCTTTAAGAGATTACTAAAGTAATTTCTTCAAGCTGAAAGCAAATGACCCCTAATTGTAATTTTGATATACATTAAAAACAGCACCTGTAAAAGTAACTATGTAATTATAAAATACAATACAAATGCACATTTTTCTACTTTATTGTCTTATGTTAAAAGCATTTCTATAAAACATGTAAATAATGTGTTGGAAAAATAATTTAAAATGTTAATATGTAATATTACTATACTGGTAACAGCACAAAAGAACAAAAGAGGTGGGAGGAAACAATGCTGCTGTAGTAGGGAGATAAGGAAATGAGCCCAGATGGTTACTCAAAACCACAGGAACAAATAAGAACCAGAATAATAAGAAAATACAACAAAATCTATAAATCTATACATATTCTATTAGCTTTAAAACACAATTATAGAAAGTAATGATCATAGCAAGGTATTGTAGAGTTGTAACACAGATGTAGTATGTATAGATATAGACACAGATGTAGTAAAACAATAATACATCAAAAATGGAGAAAAGAGAATAAACCCATAGGGAGTCTAACATTTCTGTCTTATTGGATTTAAGTTAGCATAAATCTGAAACTGCTTCTGATAAGCTCCAGAACAAGATTTATGTAATCAAAAACTAAATAACTAGGGGCGCCTGCGTGGCTCAGTCGGTTGAGCGTCCAACTTCGGCTCAGGTCATGATCTCATGGTTCGTGAGTTCGAGCCCCACGTCGGGCTCTGTGATGACAGCTCGGAGCCTGGAGCCTGCTTCAGATTGTGTGTGTCCTTCTCTCTCTGCCCCTCCCCACTCATGCTCTGTCTCTCTCTCTCTCTCTGTCAAAAATAAACATTAAAAAATTTTTTTAAATAAAAAAAACTAAATAACTAAAACAATATAGCAAGAAGTCACTGGATACATTAAAAGATTAGAAAGTATTCACTTAAAGGATGTGGTAAGTTAGAAATAGAGGAAGAAAAAGGACATAATAGACATAGAAACCAAATGTACAATGGCAGACAAGAATCCAACCTTGTTACCACCATTCATCTAACTGGGGAGCTTTTTAAAAAGAGAGAAGAAACAGCAGCAGACACATTCCTGCTGGCCTGGAAAAAAAAAATCATACAACCATGTTGTGAGCTATGGTTGGGGCTATGTGGCTAGTACCTCAGGGTGGCCTCTAGGAGATGAAAATGACACTGAGTCAACAGCCAGCAAGAAAATGGGAACTTAGGGCACCTGGATGACTCAGTTAAGCATCTGACTCCTGATCTCAGCTCAGGTCATGATCTCACAGCTTGTGAGATCGAGCCCCATGTTGGGCTCTGTGCTGACAGTGCAGTGCCTGCTTGGGAATCTCTCTGTCCCTCTCTCTCTGCCCCTACCCTGTACATGCTCTCTCAAAATAAATAAATTTAAAAAAAAAAACAACATAATTTTAAAATGGGACCTCAGTCACAAACCTGAAGGGAACTGAATTGTGCCAACAACCCAAGTGAGATTGGAAGAGAATCTCTACCTCCAGATGAAATCACAGCCCCAACAAGCACTGGTTTTCAGCCTTCTGAGAACCCATATATATATACTATCCCCAGACTTCTGACAGACTGAAACAAAAATGAGTATTATCAAGCTAAATTTGTGGTAATTTCTTGTGCAGCAGTAGAAAATAAATACATTATCCAATCATTGAACTATTGGCCATCCTTGTCAGAAAGGTGGATCACAAACAGTTCACATTCACTTGGGATGGAGATTTTGTGTCTTAAAAATTTTTTTTAATGTTTATTTATTTTTGAGAGAGAGAGACAGCTCAAGCGGGAGAGGGGCAGAGAGAGAGGGAGACACAGAATCTGAAGCAGGTTCCAGGCTCTGAGCTATCAGCACAGAGCCCGACATGGGGCTCGAACCCACAAACTATGAGATCATGACTTGAGGACGATCTCAAAGTTGGACGCTTAACCAACTGAGCCACCCAGGTGCCCCTGGATATTACACATTTTTATTCTGGCTCTACAACTAAGTTATTTTAGCTTCCTTCTGTCATATTTCAAAGAGATCTGGACGAGTTGGACATCCCACAGACTACATACTGGTCCACTACATGACTGAAATCATCCTAATCAGACTGGTTTAGCAAGAGATAGTAACCAGATTGGAGGGTTTGGTAAAACACAACAAAACAGATAAATATTATGAAGATTAAAATGTCACCACAGCAGTGATAATATTGGGGGTATAGTGGTTTGAGGCATTCCAGAATATTCCCTCTGAAATAATGGATACAGTATTGCATCTTGCACTTCCCACCATCAAGAAGCATTAATGACTGGTTGGCCTCTTTGAATTTTACATGTGGCAGATTCCACAACCAAGGAAACTCCACAATAGAAAACATGCAATGTAGACCTCTCTGGTTCTGGAGCATGCCATGCCGTCTTCAGAGAAGAACTATAAAACTTTTGAAAACATTAAGAAACAGCAAACATGACCATGATCCACCAGCTTCTTAATGAAATTTTTAGTCCTCAACAAAAACTAGTATCATCTATGGACAGATTCTTTACTTTTTCTTCACAATTGGCTGCCTTTTCTTTTTCTTGCCTGATTGCTCTAGCTAGAAGTTCTTTTTTTTTTTTTTTTTCTCTAGCTAGAACTTCTAATACTGTGCTGAATAGAAAGGACAAAAATGGGCATCTTAATATTCCTCCTGATCTTACAAGGAAAGCTTTCAGTCTTTCACTATTGAATATGATGTTAGCAGCAGGTTCTTCATATAATGGTCCTTACCATGTTGAGGAAGTTTCCTTCTGCTTTTAATTTAATTATGGTTTTGTTTTGTTTTTTAACCATGAAATGGTGTTGAATTTTGCCATATGCTTTCTCTGCATCAAATGAGGTAATCATGTATTTTCCCACATTCTATCATGTGGTATATTTGGTTTTCACATAATGAACAATCCTTGTATGTTTTGAATAAAAACCACTTGTTCATGGTGTACAATCCTTTTAATATCCTGCCAAATTTGATTTGCTAGTATTTTTATGACAGATTTTACAATATTCCTAAGGATATCACTCTATAGTTTTCCTTTTTTGTAGTGTCTTTGTCCTGGCTCTTTGACAAATCAAGGTAATGCTGGCTTCATCAAATGAACTAGGAAGGATTTCCTCCTTGATTTTTCTGAAAGAGTTTGAAAAGGACTAGTGTGAACTCTTCTTTGGTAGAATTCATCAGTGAAGCCATTTGGTCCTAAGCTTTTCTTTTTTGAAAAGTTTTTGATTACTGATTCAATCTCCTTGCTGGTTATAGTGCTATTCATATTTTGTATTTCTTCATGAGTCCTATTTGGTGGATTGGGTGTTTCTAGGATTTTGTCCATTACATCTAGGTGATCTAATTTGGTGTTATACAACTTTATAGCATTCTATTACAATAGTATTTATTTTTGTAAAATCAATAGTAATGTTCCACTTCCTATTGTTTTTAGTAATTTGAGTAACATCTTTTTCTTAGTCAATATAATGGTTTTGGGGGCACCTGCGTGGCTCAGTTGGTTAAGCATCCAACTCTTCTTGATTTCAGCTCAGGTCATCATCTCATGGTTCATGGGTTTGAGCCCCGTGTTGGGCTCTGTGCTGACAGTGGGGAGCCTGCTTGGGGTTCCCTGTCTCCCTCTCTCTCTGCCCCTCCCCACTCCTCTCTCTCAAAAATAAAATAAACACCATATATGTATATTGTTTTCCTATTTCTATTTCATTTATCTTTGCTCTAATCTTTATTATTTCCTTCCTTCTGCTATTTTGGGTTTACTTTGTTCTTTTTCTGGTTCCTTAAGGTGTTAAAGTTAAGTTGGTGATTTGAGATATTTAAAAAAAAATTTTTAATGTTTATTTATTTTTGAGAGATAGAGCACAAGCAGGGGATGGGTGGAGAGAGAGAGAGACACAGAATCCAAAGCAGCCTCCAGGCTGTGAGCTGTCAGCACGGACCCCAATGCGGGGCTCAAACTCACAAACTGTGAGATCATGACCTGAGCTGAAATTGGACGTTCAACCAACTGAGCCACCCAGGCGCCCCTGAGATCTTTTCAATATATGTGTATGTTTCCCATTGTATGCTTTGTCATAGTAATAATTTTATATAATTATTAGAAATGAAATATAATTATAAATAATTATATATATTAAAATTTGGAGTATTCTGTTTTCCTTTTCTTACATCCCAAAGTATTTTCTAATTTCCCTTGTGATTTCTTCCTTGACCCATTGGTTGTTTAAGACTGGGTTAATTTTTATATATTTGTGAATTTTCAAACTTTCCCTTTGTTACTGATTTCTAGCTTCTTTCTGTTGTATGATTATAAACGTTAAAAATGTATTAAGACTTAATGTGGCCTAATATATGGTCTATCTTGGAGGTTGTTTAATATGCACTGGAGAAAAATGTGTAATATCCTGTGGCAGGTAGAGTGTTCTGTATATGTCTGTTAGGTCTAATATACTGTTACCAAAATTCTGTTTCTTTATTAATCATCTGTAGGATTGTTCTGTCCATGAGTGGAAGTGGATATTGATGTCTCCAATTATTATTACAGAAAGCTCTATTTCTCTTCAGCTCTCTCAATGTTTCTGTCACATATTATGGGGCTTTGTTGTTTGGTGCATATAGATTTATGTTTGTTATATCTTCTTAATTTACTCTTTTATCAATATATAATGAAATTCTTGTCTTTTAACAATTCTTTTTTTATTTTTTTGAGAGAGAGCAAGAAGGCACAAGCGAGCAAGGGACAGAGAGAGAGAAGAGGAGCTCTCCAGAAGCAGGGTTCGAGCTCATCCGAAGCAGGGTTCGTGCTCACCTGAAGCGGGGCTTGAGCTCACCCGAAGCAGGGCTCAAGCTCACCCTATGCGGGACTTGAACTCATGAGCCATGAGATCATGACCTGAGCCAAAGTCAGATACCTAACCGACTGAGCCACCCAGATGCCTATCTTGTAACAATTCTTAAATTAAAATGTATTTTGATTGATTTAGTAAAGGGACACCTTCTACCTTTTACTATTTGCATGGAATGTCTTTTTCTGTCGTTCATTTTTAACTTATTTGTGTCTTTTTTCTTTTTATTATTGTAAAATATGCATAAAAGTTACCTTTTCTACATTTCTAAGGAGTAACTGACAAATATAATTATATATACTTAGAGGGTACAATGTGATGATTTGATATGCATATACATTATAGGATGATTATGAATATAACACATCCATCACCTCACATAGTTAATATAGTTAACTCTAAAATTTACCATTTTAAGTGTATAATTGTAACATTAAATACATTCACATTTTTGTACAACCACCATCCATCTCAAAAACTCAAGAAAATCCATACCCATTTAACAAGAACTCCACATTCCCCTCTCCCTCAATCCCTAACAACTATCATTCTATTTTCTATCTCTATGAATTTGACTACTCTAAACACCTCGTATAAGAGACATACAATATTTGTCCTTTTGTGACTGGCTTATTTCACTTAGTATAATGTCTTCAATAATACTCCATTATTTACCACATTAGTCAAAAATGTGTATAAACATTCTTAGTGGACTCTTGAGTTGCTTCAACTTTTTCACTACTGTCAAGAATGCTTTACAAACGTGGGTATACAAATATCTGTTTGTGTCCCTGCTTTCAGTTCTTTTCAGTATATAATCAGAAGTGGAATTACTAGATCAGGTGGTAATTCTGTGTTTAACTTTTTGAGGAAATGTCAAATGTCAGTTTTTCCCAGTGGCTGCACCATTTTATATTTCCTCCAGCAATGCTTCCAATTTCTCTGCATCCTAATCAACACTCATTTTGTTTTGCCTTAAAAAAAAAATCATTCTAATGGGTGTGAGGTGGTAACTCAGTGTGGTTTTCACTTACATTTTTTTTTTTAATGTTTATTTTTGAGAGAGACAAAGACAGAATGCGAATGGGTTAGGGGCAGAGAGAGAGGGAGACACAGAATCCGAAGCAGGCTCCAGGCTCTGAGCTGTCAGCACAGAGCCTGATGGGGGGCTCAAACTTACGAGCTGTGTGATCATGACCTGAGCCAAAGTTGGACGCTCAACTGACTGAGCCACCCAGGTGCCCCTTTCACTTACATTTAATAGTGATGTTGAGCAGCTTTTCATGTGCTTATTGCCCAGAAAACTATTCAAGTTCTTTGCCCATTGTTAAATTGGGTTGTTTTTTGTTGATGAGTTGTAGAAATTTTTTAAATATTCTTTAAATATCTTTTATTAGATACAATTTGCAAATATTTCTCCCACTCCATGGTTTGCATTTTTACTGTTGATAGTATGAAACTGTTGATACCGTGAAACACTTTGACACACAAAAGCTTTTAATTTTCATTTAGTCCAATTTATATATTTTTCTTTTGTTACCTATGCTTTTAGTGTCATATCCAAAAAGCATTGGCAGATCATGTGTCATGAAGACTCTTCCTATATTTTCTTCTAAGAGTTTTACAGTTTTACTATATATGTAAAGGTCTTTGAGTTACTCTTTATATATGGTATCAAGATATTGAGTTTTCCAAACACTGTTTGTTGAAAAGACTAATGAAAAACGTGGAGCTTCCTAGTGTGCCATTTTGCTGCTGTTACTCCACATCACATCATTGTAATCTCCTTTTCTGCCTTCTGACACTTTTTAAGGACTCTTATGCATCTGGATAATCCAGGATAATTTCTCTATCTTAAAACCAACTCATAGAAAATTTGGTTTTATCTGTAAACTTAATTCTCCTTTGCCATGTAATGTAACATATGCACATGTTTCAGAGATTAGGACACTGACAATTTGGGGAGGCCATTTCCTGTCTACCACAATAGTATTCCCTATTTGTCTTTTCAGTAGTTGCAGCATCTGCAACTACTCCTTTTCATTCCTGATATTGAAGATTTGTGTCTTCTCACTTTTTACCTTTGGTAGTCTTGGTAGAGGATGATCAGTTTTATTGAAAAAAAATTTTTTTAAGTCTACTTATTTATTGTGAGAGACAGAGAAAGATCATGAGCAGGGGAAGGGCAGAGAGAGGGGGAGAGAGAGAATCCCAAGCAGGCTCTGTGCTGTCAGCACAGAGTCCAACATGGGGCTTGATCTCATGAACTGTGAGATCATGACCTGAGCTAAGATCAAGTCAGATGCTTAACCAACTGAGCCACTCAGGCACCTGCCAAATTTTTTTTGGAAGAACCAACTTTTGGTTTATTCATTGTTCAATTAATTCGGGTTTCAATTTCTTCAATTTCCACTCCTGTTATTATTTCCTACCATCCTTTGGCTTTAAGTTTATTTTATTCATCTTTTTCTGTTTTTGTTTTTGTTTTGAGATAGGGACTCAGATAATTGTGATAAGACTTTTCTACTTTTCTAACATAAGCATTTAGCATTATAAACTTCTTAGCATGCTTTGCTGCACACCACAAATTTTGAAATTTAGTATTTTCATTTTTATTGTTTTACATATTTTTAAATTTCCTCTTTGTCTTAACTCAGATTGCTATAACAAAATACCATGAACTGGGTACCTTAAACAACATTTACTTCTGTTCAGTAAGCTGGAAGTCCAAGATTAAAGTGTCAGCAGATTTATTTCCTGGTGAGGACACTCTTTCCAGGCTTATAGGTGGCCACCTTCTCACTGTGTCCTCACATGAAGGAGAGAATAAGGTCTAGTTTTTTCCTCTTTTTATAAAGAGGAATCCTATCTAATCACTAATCCTATCATGAGCACCCACAATTGTAATATCATTTATCTTCCAAAGGCTTCTCCTTCACATACCATCACATTAGGGGCTTAGGGCTTCACAATGAATTCTGGAAAATAACATTCCACCACTGGGCCCCCCCAAAATTCATGTACTTCTCACACGCAAAATAACATTCATCCCATCCCAACAGCCTTCAAAGTCTAAACTTGTTCTAACATTGACTCTAAAATGTAAAGTCCAAAGCCTCATCTAAATATCACCTAAATCAGATATAGGTGATACTTGAGGTATGATTCATCCTGAGGCAAAATTCCTCTCCAGCTGTGAACCCATGAGACCACGTAAATTATGAGCTTCCAAAATGCAATTTTGGAACAGAGATAGATGTTCCCATTCCAAGAGGGACAAATCAGAAAAAAAGAGGGACAGGTCCCAAGCAAGTCCAAAACTTAGCAAGGCAAATACCATTACATCTTAAGGCCTCACAGTAATTCTCTTTGGCTCAATGTCCCACCTCCTAGATCCACTGAGACAGCAGCCCTGCCTCTGTATCTCTGTCAGATGGAGGTCATGCCAAGAGTCTGCCAGGTGGGGATTACTCTCCCAAGGCTCTAGGCAACAGCGCCCCCAAGGCTCCAGCTAGCTACCAGCTAGCCAGTTGAAATCAAGGTAATGCTCCCTGCTTTTGAAACAGAGGAGGCAGTCCTAATTCATGATCTCTGAATCACCTTTGGGATCATTCTTCGTTGTCTTGAAGAATAGCATTTGCAACCAAATAGCTCTATGGTGTAGTCTTGCAGGATCTACAAAGCCAGACAGCCTTTCCTCATTTCCTCTCATCTCTCTCCCCTTTAAAAAAAAAAAAAAAAAAAAAAAAAAGTTTTTTTTTTTAATGTTTATTTATTTTTGAGAGAGACAAAGTGTGAGTGGGGGAGGAGCAGACAGTGGGAGACAGAATCCAAGGCGGGCTCCAGGCTCTGAGTGGTCAGCACAGAGCCCAGCACGGGGCTTGAACTCATGACCTGAGCCAAACTCTGACGCTTACCATCTGAGCCACTCAGGCGCCCCCACCTCTTTCTCCCCTTTAAACTGTTAGTGTTTCTACTGTAGTGGCTTCATGCCCATACTGATCTCCTTTTCAAATGGTTGTTGGACCATATCTTGTGTTCTCTTCAGAACAAGCTGTTTAATTTTTTGCAACATCGATGGAATGAGATTTTCCCAAAACTTTAACTACTGTTTTTTTGGGGTTTTTTTGCTTAAGAATTCTGTACTCCCACCAGTGGTGCACAAATACTCTAATTTCTCCACCTCCTCACCAACAGTTGTTTTTTTTCTTGTCCATCTGTTTACTCTTAACTTAGCTATATTGCTTGAAGAGTTTCTTGTAGACTACATCACACTGGTCATTAAAAAAAAATCCATATCATTTACATTTAATATACTTACTGATGTTAAGATTTAAATCTGCCATCTTATTATTTGTTCTGTTGCTCTCTACTGTTTTTTATTTCTATTTCCCCTCTCCTGCCTTTGTTGTGGGTTTTTTGAACACTTAATAATACTCCATTTCATATATTTGTATTGTTTATATTTCTTTGTATAATCTTATTTAGTGATGGCACTAGGTAGGGAATATGATTTACATGCCCATCGCAGTCTACTGATATCAACATTATTACTTCATGCAAAAAATAAAGATCTTAACATGACCTAGGTATCTTTAACCTCCCCCACATACTGTTATAATCATCTTAAATATTACCTCTCTGTACAGTGAGAGTCACATCAAACTATTTAATCATTTTAACTTTAAATGCCAATTTTTAAAACTCAAGAGTTGTCTGTTACTTTATTTTTATTTATTATTTTTATCTGTTTACCTCTTTCAATGCTTTCTTCATCCCAAGTGTTCCATATTTCTTCCTGTTATCATTTCTTACTGTTTGAAGAACTTCCTTTAGCAGTTCTATTAAAGAAAGTCTGCTGACAAATTCTCATAATTCTCTTCGTCTTCATTCCTGAATGATATCCTGACACAGAATTCTGGGTTGGAAGCTCTTTTCCTTCTGAACTTCTTTCTGTCCTCCAAAGCATCTGATGGCTGCTCTCAAGATTTTGTTTTTACTTCTTAGAAATTTTTTCTTTTTTTTTTTTAACTTTTTAAAAATGTTATTTATTTATTTATTTTCAACGTTTTTTATTTATTTTTGGGACAGAGAGAGACAGAGCATGAACAGGTGAGGGGCAGAGAGAGAGGGAGACACAGAATCGGAAACAGGCTCCAGGCTCCGAGCCATCAGCCCAGAGCCTGACGTGCGGCTCGAACCCACGGACCGCGAGATCGTGACCTGGCTGAAGTCGGACGCTTAACCGACTGCGCCACCCAGGCGCCCCAATGTTTGTTTATTTTTGAGAGAGAGACAGAGTGTGAGTAGGGGAGGAGCAGAGAGAGAGGGAGACACAGAATCCGAAGCAGGCTCCAGGCTCTGAGCTGTCAGCACAGAGCCTGATGTGGGGCTCGAACTCACAAACCGCGAGATCATGACCTGAGCTGAAGTCAGATGCTTACCGACTGAGCCACCCAGGCGCCCCAGAAATTTTACTTCTTATGACATATCCGGACAATTAAGAACACTCTTAAAGCAAAGGGAAAATAGGAAATCTCAGTAAAGAAACATGATATTAAAGAAAGAGCCAAATGGAAATTTTAGAACTGAAAAATACAATAACCAAAATTTAAAACTCACCAAATGGGCTCAATAGCCAAATGGAGATTATAGAGGAGAGAATCCGGCAAACTTGAAGGTGGAGCAATAGAAATGATCTGATCTGAACAGAGATAAAAAGCTGTTTTCTGTTGTTTTATTTTTAATGAAATGGGAGGTGGGGGCGGTGGGGTAGATAAAAATCGGACATCCATGTCATTGGATTCCTGGAAGGAGAAGAGAAAGTGCAGGGCTGAAAAACAGATGAAGAAATAATGGATAAAAACTTCTAAGTTTTGGTGAAAGACCTAGGATTCAATCAGTTAAAGAAACCCAAACAAATACACCCAAAGGAATCCAACACTCTAAGATTTTGAAACTTCTATCTACGTGAAGTTCTAACTACTAATTTCCAGAGAAAATTAAATATGTCCTACTTAATGAAGATAAATGTGTCCTGTGTAACGACTGAAGAATCCGAATACAGAAAATGCATTTAAGTAAATTTATAAATCTATAGGTAAAGAAGGAATAGATAAAAAGAAAAAAAGATATAAATAGTAATCATGAAGAGACATTCTAGAAACAGGTTTATATGGCTAATATATTCCACAAGTTGATCAGAACATACTATTATAAACTGGAAAGCAATTTTGCAATATCTGATAAAGTTGAATGTATCTATTCCCTATGACCAGGTACCTCTACTTCTATGTAAAGAATGGCAACAAGGAGGGGCACCTGGGTGGCTCAGTCGGTTGGTTAAGTGTCCAACTCTTGGTTTCGGCTCAGGTCATGGATCTCACAGTTTGTGAGATCGAGCACCACGTCAGGCTTCACACTGACAGCGTGGAGCCTGCTTGGGATTCTCTGCCCCTTCCCTGCTCACTCTTGCTCTCTCAAAAAGAAAATAAAATTTTGAAAATAATTCTGTTCTTATTTTCCCTATCTGAAAAAGATAGGGAATGTTGTTGTAAAAGCCTTAGCGGTGCTGGGTGGCTCGGTCAGTTAAGTGTCTGACTTCAGTTCAGGTCATGATATCACAGTTCATGAGTTCAATCCCTACATCAGGCTCTGTGCTGACAGCTCGGAGCCTGGAGCCTGCTTCCGATTCTGTGTCTCCCTCTCTCTTTGCCCCTCCCCCATTTTCTCTGCCCCCACCACTCAAAAATAACTAAACATTAAAAAAATTTTTAAGGGGCACCTGGGTGGCTCAGTTGGTTGGGCATTCAACTTCAGCTCAGGTCATGATCTCACGGTTCATGGGTTCAAGAGCCGCGACAGGCTCTGTGCTGACAGCCCAGAGCCTGGAGCCTACTCCGGGTTCTGTGTCTCCCTCTCTCTCTGCCCCTCCCCTGCTCATGCTCTGTCTCTCTCTCCTTCAAAAATAAACATTAAAAAAATTTAAAAAAATTTTAAGCCTTGATACATTTCTTGTATGTTTTCTCAACATGTAAGTTCTGATTGTCATTAATGTGTGAATCAAATCTTACTATTAACCAAATTTCTATATATTTCATAGAGTGTCTCATCAGGAAACCTTTTCTTTTTTTTAAATTTTTTTTTCAACGTTTTTTATTTATTTTTGGGACAGAGAGAGACAGAGCATGAACGGGGGAGGGGCAGAGAGAGAGGGAGACACAGAATCGGAAACAGGCTCCAGGCTCCGAGCCATCAGCCCAGAGCCTGACGCGGGGCTCGAACTCACGGACCGCGAGATCGTGACCTGGCTGAAGTCGGACGCTTAACCGACTGCGCCACCCAGGCGCCCCAAACCTTTTCTGATATACTCAAAAGTACCTTCCATAGGTAAAGGACTTCTTATATTCCATAAATTCATGAGACTCATCACCAATATGAACTCTAAATTCTCTAAAGCTCTTCCTACGTTATTTACATTCATGTAGTTTCTCAACAGTGAATTCTTTAATGATCTCTAAAATTTCTACTAAACCCAAAAGCCCTGCATATTACTTAATTAATAGTTTTTCTAACTAGCTGTAAATATACTTTTGTAGTTTTAGAAAACAGTCATCTTGCTAATAAATGCTTTATGGAAGTGAAATGCCTATTAGAGGGTGATGCTCTTCCAGCCTGTTGTGC
>NW_026057588.1:16022908-16179071 GCF_023721935.1 Panthera uncia
TATAATTCATGTAACCATAAAATTTACTCCCTTTAAGTGTAAAATTCAGTAATTTTTAGTATATTCACAAAGTTGTGCAATCACTACCACCAATTCCAGAACATTTTCATTACCCCAGGAAAAAACACTATCAACATTAATAGTCTTCCCATTCTTCCCTCTCCCCAGCCCCTTTCTTTTCTAATCTACTTTCTTTTTTTTATTTATTCAATTTTAGTTAGTTAATATATAGTCCAATATTGGTTTCAGGAGTAGAATTCGGTGATTCATCATTTACATACACCACCCAGTGCTCATACAACTACTGATATACTTTCTGTCTCTGTGGTTTTACCTCTTCTGAACACTTTATATAAATGACATCATGCAATATTTGGCCTTTGTGTCTGGCTTCTTTAAATTAGGGTAATATTTTCAAGGTTCATCTATGTTTTAGCATGCATCAGTACTTTATTTCTTTTTTTAATAGCTGAATAATATTCCATTTTATGGATATACAACATTTAAACTTCAGACACTTACTAAGTTTCATAACAGCAGGAATTTTCAGATAATGCATTTCACCATTTGTGCACACAAAAAGCCTTTCCCTATGTTTTACAATCATAGATTTTCTCACTAGAATGAATTCTCTCATCACGAACAAAGTTTGAACTATAATCAATGATGTTCTCATATTCCTTATCCCATAGAATATCTCTAATAAATTCCCTGATGTGGAGTAAGAGACTTACGCTTTTTTATAATTGGTTCCATTTTCAGCCATTATTTCCATTTAGCTAAGATCTCTCTCTTGAGACCCTTGCCTAAATCGTGCTTTTATTTTGCCAGTTATTTCTGAATTGGGAATCCTCAAAGTCAAGGATTTTCCTTCCATTACCTTGCATTGAGAGCCTTTTTTCCCCCCTAAAAACGTCTTTGTCTCACATCTGGACTCCAAATCTGAAAGGACAGTGGAAGGGAAACAATGATTTTATTTTCCCTGTATCATAAAAATAAAATTATTACATGGAGGAAATAAATTGAAAATAATGAATATCAGCAGTCAATAGCTAACACGGTATTGGAAATTTGAAGAAAAGGAAGGAAACTCAGAGAATGAGAGGACTGTATATATGATAAAGAAGTTATGAAAAGGTAAAATGTTAAGTCCATGGTTCTGAAATTTAGGTGTTGATCAGAATCAACTGGGAAAGTTGTTGCAAAGTACTGATGTACAGTGACCAACCCAGATGGACTGAATCAGCATCTATAGGGTAGGTCCCAGGCATTTATATTTTTAATGTCTCTATTGGATTAATTCTGATGCAGATCAAGATTTGATAGTCCCTACTTACAATTTTTTTTAATGGCTTCTCTTTTTTCTTAGAATGAAATCCAAGTAATTTCTCATGGATAACAAGGCCCTACTTATAAGACATTTCATTCCACCCAATCCTCTTCCATACAATCCTTGTTTTGTTTTGTTTTTTTCGTGTTTATTTTTATATTTGAGAGAGAGACAGCATGACTGGGGAGGGGCAGAGAGAGAGGGAGACAGAGGATCTGAAGGGGGCTCTGTGCTGAGAGTGGAGCTTAATGGGGCTCAAGCAGGACTCAAACTCACAAACTGAGATCTTGACCTGAGCTGAAGTCAGACACTCAACTGACTGGGCCAGCCAGGCACCTAAATCCTCTTCCTTTTAGTTCCAAGATCATGCAGTATTTATCTCCTGTATCTATCTACCTCCCATCCATGGATGGGCTCATTATATTGTTTCCTCCATTCTCCATTTCATTTGAGAATAAAAGTATATCCAAACTAGCAGAGCTAAAGCCGACCATTCTTATATGTCTTAGAAAAGTATCTCAAAGACTTTTCAGATATTATTCACAAGTATACCATCTATAAAGCTTATAAAATTTTGATCAGAAAGACCTGGAACAGGGTACCCTAGGCAGTTCAGTCAGTTGAGCATCCAACTTTTGATTTTGGTTTAAGTCATGATCCCAGGGTCAGGGGATCAAGCCCCATGTCGGGCTCCACACTGAGTGTAGAGCATGTTTGGGATTCTCTCTCTCTCTCTCTCTCTCTCTCTCTCTCTCTCTCTCTTTCCCTCTCTGCCTTTCTCCCCCTACTCACATGTTCATGCTCTCTCTAGAAAAAAAATTAAAATTACAATATAAAAATAAATTTTAAAAAGACTTGGAACTACAGTAGAGAATATGCTAACTCAATAATATGAAGAAGGATCTTCATGGGGACCAAAGTGCCATGGGTGCCATGGCTGTTCACTAGAGGATGGTAATAAAGGTTAACAGATAGCCTAAAGAAAATCAAAAGTGGTGGATTAACCAAGTGGGACCAAGAATAATTTTTCCATTATTACTAAAGCAAGGTATATATAATAAAAGTAAAATAAAACAACATTATTTGGCTGCTTAATAAAATAGATTGATGAAAATTGAGGGAACCAAGACTTTGACTTGGCAATAAACAAGCAATCTACTAAATAAATCTTGTGTCAATTGTGGAAATATAATCCAAATAAAGAAAACTTCTAGAGGGAGGAAGATTAGGTGGTAGAGTAGGAGGAACCTAGGTTCTCCTCATCCCATGAATACTATTAGATAACTATCAAATCATCCTAAATGCCCCAGAAATCAACCTAAAGACTGGTAGAACAAACCCTCCACAACTAAAGGTAGAGAAGAGGCCACAACAAAGAAGGTATGAAGTGCGGAGACGTAGTTGGGAGAGAAATAGACCCTGGCAGCCATGGTGGGGAGTAAGTGGGTGGAGAGAAGGGTGAGAGACAGACTAGCACACAGGGGAGTACATGGAGAAGATGATTCCCCATTACAGTGGCTTGGAAAACAAGAGGGGCTGAATTTCATGAGTTCTTACAACCAGCAAGGCTTAAAGCCTGGAGTTTTAAAGGTTAGTGGGCTTGGCTGGGGAGAGCCCAGAGGGCATTGCACTGCTCTTGGAGAGAAGACAGGGCAAACAGCATGTGGACACACAGTGTGGAAATAGCAATCTGAAGAGCACCTGGAGCACACAGTGGGGAGCTTAATTGCTCTTCTGGGGGTGTGTCCCAAAGAAGCAGCATTCAGGGAGAGACATCTCCAGGAACAAAGGAACTGGCTAGTGCCATTTCCCTCCCCCACTCCTCAGCTTATGCTGGGCCACCTGCTGGAAACAGAGCAGCACGGATGCTGGCTACCTAATTTGCTTACATCAACCACATGCGTGCACACACACACACACACACACACACACACTCCAGAAGAATCACCCTTCTCAGTCATGCTTGCCTCAGTCTCAGTGTGGTGGGCCCCCTCCCTTAGAAGACCAACCCAAACCCCTGCCAACACTGTGTCTCCAGACACAGGAGTTTTATGTATGGAATTGCTGAATCACTCTGTTGTACATCTGAAACTACATGTAACACTGTATGTTCGCTAACTGGAATGTAAATGAAATCTTATAAATAAATAACCTCTAGAAACCATATTACAAACATTAAATAATTTTTCAGTAGTACCTAGGGCATACAAGTATAGTGGTCAGAGGATAAATCATAAACTTAATGCTTATATTAATGAAAATAAAATAATAAAGATAAATAAATGAGACACCCCTTTCAACAAGTTAGGGATAAAAAAAGTAAAACAAGGAGTGCCTGGGTGGCTCAGTCAATTAAGCATCTGACTTCTGCTCAGGTCATGATCTCACAGTTCATGAGTTTGAGCCTCCCACTGGGCTCTCTGCTGTCAGCGCGGAGCCTTCTCTGGATCCTCTGTCTCCATCTCACTCTGCCCCTACCCCACTTGGGCTCTCTCTCTCTCTCTCTCTGTCTCAAAAATAAGTAAACATTAAAAAAAAAAAAAAAAAGTAAAACAAAGAGGGGCGCCTGGGTGGCTCAGTCGGTTGGGCATCTGACTCTTGATTTCAGCTCATGTCATGATCTCATGGTTCGTGGGTTGAAGCCCCACAACAGGCTCCATGCTTGACAGTGCAAGCCTGCTTTGGATTGTCTCTCTCTCCCTATCTCTCTGCCACTCCTCCACTTAAGCACACTCACTCTCCCTCTGTCTCTCAAAAACAAATAAACGTAAAAAAAAAGTAAAACAAAGAAAAGTAGAAGGAAAGAATTAATAAACATAGAGGCAGGATATAATGAATTGGACAACACATTTAAAACTGTATATAATAGGGGCACCTGGGTGGCTCAGTCGATTAAGCATCGACTTTAGCTCAAGTCATGATCTCATGACTCGTGGGTTCAAGCCCCACATCAGACTCTCTGCTGTCAGCATGGGGCCCATTTTGGATCCTCTGTCCCCCTCTCTCTCTGCCCCTTCCCCACTCACATTCTCTCTCTTTCAAACATAAATACAAATTTTTTAAATAAAAATGATATAAACAGCCTGGGGCGCATGTGTCTACAATGAAAGTATTCAGTTCTCGGTTAAAGAGATTGATTAACTTGATATACATGCCTGCCATGGGGTCTTAGTATCAGGGCTTGCTCTAAGAGAATTTCTTCCCTCCAAATTTTAAAACAGAGGTATAGAAAAAGAAGTGTTTACATATTCTCTGTGAGAGTGTAAGCTGGGGCTGGTGGAGGAGTTCAGTCTTTGTGACTACAACTGGGGACAGAATTAGGGTCTGGGCCCATATTTTGACATGTATAGAGAAACTCAGGCAGATGTTATGGTCTGTATGGATGGCAGACTGGATACATGCAGAGTAACTAAGTAACAAGTAATAATACATTGTATCACCCTGTTAAACTGGATTGGAATTAGAGGTGGCAGTGTACACTAAGCTATTTAAAAATTATTTAAATTTTAACAAAGCAGAATTCCATATCCAGAGAAAAATGTATTCAAGAATGAATGCAAAATAAAGGCATTTTTAGATAAAAGAAAACTAATAGAATTTGTCACCAACAGACCTGCATTACAAGAAATGATAAAAGGAAGCTCTTCAGGCTGAAACAAAATGCTACCAGTGGGAAAACAGGATCTGCAGGAAGAGAGCATAACTGGTAACTCACTGGATAAATATAATAACTCTTTTTATTATCTCAAATTCTTTAAACTACATATGACTATTAAAAGCAGTGTGTTGTGGAGTTTATAATGTATATAGATATAGTATATATAACTAAAGTGACTGTATTAATTTCAGATAAGCTAGACCAGTGACAAAGGCACATTGTCATGTGCCATTAGGAAGACATAATTATCACATATTTGTATGTATCTAAAAACAGCATCAAACAACACTGTACTTGCATGACCCTAAGAATGAGTGCCTCCTTAAATTTTGCACCCCAGGGGCTTTACTCACTTCAGCATTACTGTCATCCCAGCCCTGATTTTAATATCCACCTCTCAACTATTAAAAAAAAAAAAAAAAGAAAAAATTAGTGAGGATATAAATGATATGAACTATCAACCAACTTGGACTAATTAATATGTATACAATAATTTACGTAATGACCATCAAATACATATTCCTTTCAAGTGCACATGGCATATTCACCAAGGCAGACTATATAATTAGGCCATACATAAAGTATTAATGAATTTTTAAGGATCAAAATCATATACCATATATTCTCTGATCAAATGGCAGCAAGTTGGAAATCGGTAAAAATGAAGTATGTAGAAAATCCACAAATATTTGGAAATTAAACAACACACTTCTAAATAATGCATGGGTAAAAGAAGAAATCAAAAGGGAAATAAAGTATTTTTAAGTGATTGATAAAAATGCAACATATACATATTTGTGGAATGGAGTTAAAGTAGGGAATTTCTGGCTTTGAATGTTATATTAGAAGAAAAGTCTGAAGTCAGTAACCAGAGGTTCCACTTTAGAAAGCTAAAGACAAGGAGCGCCTAGGTGGCTCAGTCAGTGAAGCATCGTCTGACTCTTGATTTTGGCTCAAGCCATGATCTCACAATTTGTGAGTTTGAGCCCTGCATTGGAGGGCAGGGCAGAGCCTGCTTGGGATTCTCTCTCTCTCCCTCCTTCTGTGCCCCTCCCCTGCTTGCACGCTCTCTCTCTCAAAATAATAAACATTAAAAAAAAATTAAAAAGCTAAAAACAATCAGCACCTAGAAGGAAATAAGAGAAAAACTAAATGAAATAGAAATAAAAACACAAGTTGCCAAAACAGAAGTGATTTCTTTGGAAAGAGCAACAAAATTGATTAAAACTGGCTAAAATGATCAAAAATAAAAAATCATAAAGACAAATCACTAATAACAGGAATGAAAGAGAGCTTATCACTAAGGAATACATAAATATTAGAAGTCTAAAAACCACCTCATTCCAACAAATTTGACAACACGCATGAAATGGACAAAATTCTTGAAAAATACAACTTACTATAAAAAAGAAACAAAATGAGGGGTGCCTGGGTGGCTCAGCCAGTTAAGTACCCGACTTCATCTCAGATCATGAACTCACAGTTCATGAATTCGAGACCCGCATCAGGCTCTGTGCTGACAACTCAGAGCCGGGAGCCTGCTTAGGATTCAGTGTCCACCCCCGCCCCCTCTGTTCCTCCCCTGCTCACACTCTGTCTCTCTCTCTCTCTCAAAAATAAATAAAGATTTAAAAAAAATTTTTAAAGAAAACAAAAAAGATGAAATTATAGTATCTGAATAGCCCGATACCTATTGAATAAATTGAATTTGTTACCACAAACAAAGAAAACTCCAGGCCCAGCTGTTTTTACCATAGGATCCCACCAGACATTTAAATAATACCAATTTTACACAGACTTTTCCAGGAAATAGAGGAGTAGAGTTCACATCTTGTTTTTAGAGGCCAGTACTACAATACCACCAATACCTGACAAAGACATTACAAGAAAATGAGGTGCCGGGGCGCCTGGGTGGCGCAGTCGGTTAAGCGTCCGACTTCAGCCAGGTCGCGATCTCGTGGTCCGTGAGTTCGAGCCCCGCGTCAGGCTCTGGGCTGATGGCTCGGAGCCTGGAGCCTGTTTCCGATTCTGTGTCTCCCTCTCTCTCTGCCCCTCCCCCATTCATGCTCTGTCTCTCTCTGTCCCAAAAATAAATAAAAAACGTTGAAAAAAAAAATTTAAAATAAAAAAAAAAAAAAAGAAAATGAGGTGCCAAAAGCTTTATGAAAAAAAAATTTTTTTGAGAGAGTGCAAGCGAGTGAGTGAGCAGGGGAGTGGGGGGTGGGAGGGTAAAGGGAGAGGGGGAGAGAGAGAGAGAGAGAGAGAGAGGGAGACTCTCATGCAGGCTCCAAGCTCAGCAGGGAACCTGTCATGGACTCGATTCCACGACCCCGGGATCATGACCTGAGCTGAAATCAAGAGTTGGACCCTCAAATGACTGAGCCACCCAGGGGCCCCAGCTTTACGAAAATTGCTAAGAAAATGTTAACAATATGCAATGGGAAAAAGACAGTTTCTTCAACAAATGGTGCTGGGAAAAATGGACAGCTATATGCAAAAGAATGAAACTGGACCACTTTCTTACTCCATACACAAAAATAAACTCAAAATAAAGACATAAATGTGAGACTGAAACCATAAAAATCCTGGAAAAGAGCATATGCAATAATTTCTCTGACATCAACTGTAGAACATTTTTCCAAATATGTCTCCTGAGGCAAGGGGAACAAAAGCAAAAACAAACTATTGGGACTACATCAAAATAAAAAGCTTCTGCAAAGCAAAGGAAATAATCAACAAAAGTAAAAGACAACCAACTAAATGGGAGAAAATATTTGCAAGTGACACACCTGATAAAGGGTGTGTGTGTGTGTGTGTGTGTGTGTATCTCCAAAATATATAAAGAACTGATACAACTCAACACCCAAAAAACAAATAATCCAATTAAAAATTGGGCAGAAGACATGAACAGACATTTCTCCAAAGAAAACATACAGTTGAGCAACAGACATGTGAAAAGATGTTCAACACTGATCATCAGGGAAATGCAAACCCAAACCACAATGTGGTATCACATCACACGTGTCAGAATGGCTAAAATAAAAAACATAAGAAACAGCAAGTGTTTGTGAGGATGTAGAGACAAAGGAACACTCCTGCCTTGTTGGTGGCTTCCTGCCTTGTTGGTAGGAATGCACACTGGTGCAGCCACTGTGGAAAATAGTATGAAGGTTCCTCAAAAAATTAGAAATAGAATTATCATATGATACAGTAATTAATTCCACTACTGAGTATTTATACAAGGAATATGAAAACACTAATTTGAAAAGATATATGCACCCCTATGTTTTATTGCAGCATTATTTATAATAGCCAGGATACAGAAGCAACCCAGTATCCAGCAGTAGATGAATGGGTGAAGATGTGGTGTATATATACAATGAAATATTACTCAGCCTAAAAAATGAAATCTTGCCATTTGCAACATGGATGGATCTACAGGTATAATGCTAAATGAAAGAAGTCAGAAAGAGAAAGACAAATACCGTATGATTTCACTCACATGTGGAATTTAAGAAAATAAAGAAAAAAGAGACAAAATAACAGACTCTTCAGTATAGAGAGCAAACTGATGGTTGTCAGAGGAGAAGTTGGTGAGGGGGATGGGTAAAATAGGGGATCAAGAGTACAGTCACCTTGATGAGCACTGAGTAATGTATAGAGTTGTTGAATCACTATATTGTACACTTGAAACTAATATAACACTGTATGTTAATTATACTGGAATTTAAAAAAAGAGGGGCACTTGGCTGGCTCAGTCAGTAGAGCATGCAACTCATGACCTCGGAGTAATGAGTTCAAGCCCTACAGTGGGCTTAGAGCTTACTTTAAAAAAAAAAAAAAGAAAGAAAAAGAAAGAAAGAAAGAAGGAAAGAAAGAAAGAAAGAAAGAAAGAAAGAAAGAAAGAAAGAAAGAAAGAACAAAATTGAGTAGGAAAAACACACTTCTCCTGAGCTTCTCCTTTACTTTTACACTACTATGACACTTCACTTCTGGTCACCAAATGTTTGGGAATTTTCACCCTACCAAGCAATTTTCTAACACTAGTTGGGTTTCCTATAATTTAATTCAATTCTGGTGCTATGTACCTGACAGTAGCATCAGACCCCATAGGTTAAGGGCTCAGTCCCACAAAATGGTCCTGTCCCACCTTTTAAGATACCAATCATAAGTTCCAGGTTGTTGCCTGTACTCTTGACTGAATGACCATAAACTGGGGTTCCCATGATCCCCTCCTTGGGTTTGAGCATTTGCCAGAATAGCTTTCAGAACTCAGGGAAACAATTACGTTTACTAATTTATTATAAAATAAAGGATATCATAAAGGATACTAATGAATAGCCAGATGAGGAGTAACACAGGGTAAAGTCTGGAAGAGTCCTGAGCCAAAGAAGCTTCTGTCCCCATGTAGCTGGGGTACACCACCTTCCCAGTACATGAATGTATTCACCAACCTGGATGCTCTCCAAACTCTGTACTTTTGGGATTCTTATGAGACTTCAACACATGCATGATCAATCATTAACTCAATCTCTAGTCTTTCTCTCCTTTTCATGGAGGGGGGTGGGGCTGAAAATTCCAAGTTTCTAATCATAGCTTGATATTTCTGGTGACCATCCCTCTTCCAGAGGATCACCAGAAGTTGCCTTCTTGGAACAAAAGACACTCCTATTAGGAAATTTCAAAGAACATAGGAACTCTGTGTCAGGAACCAGAGTCAAAGACCAAATATTAGAACAAAAGATGCTCCTAGTATCCTTATCACTTCAGAAATTACAACGGTTTTAGAAGTTCTATACCAGGTACCAGGAACAGTGCAGGGGTCAGGTGGGCAGAGACCAATACATGTTTTTCTATTTCACAAATTTAATCTGGAAATATAGATAAGGAAATACAATATGATGCACAGATACAAGGTTGATTTAACATCCAAATGCCAGTCAATTTTATTCATCATATTAGTTGAATAAAGGAGAAAAGACATCACTTCACTAGATTCAGAAACAGTATCTTATAGGGGCACCTGGGTGGTTTGGTTCAGTTAAGTGTCCGACTCTTCATTTCAGCTCAGGTCATGATCTCATAGTTCGTGGTTCAAGCCCTGCATTGGGCTCTGTGCTGATAGTGCGGAGCTTACTTAGGATTCTCTTTCTCCCTCTCTCTGCCCCTACCCTGTCTGCTCTCTCGAAATAAATAAATAAATATTTTTTAAAAAAGTATCTTACAAAATTTAATATCCCTTCATGGTAACAACTCTCAGCAAGCTAGGAATAGAAGAGAACTTGCCAAATTTGATTGAGCATCTATGAAAATCCTCCAGCTATGTGTAATGAAATACTGAATACTATATCTTTCTATGATCAAAAAAAGCATGGGGCACCTGGGTATCTTGTCAGTTGAGTGTCCGACTCTTGATTTTGGCTCAGGTCATGATCCCAGGGTTGTGGGACTGAGCCCCATGTTGGGTTCTGTGCTGAGCACAGAGCCTGCTTAAGATTCCTTCTCTCTCCTTCTGTCCCTTGTTCCCATGCCCTAAAATTTAAAAAAAAATAATTAATTAATTAATTAATTAAAAAAATTTTAAGCAACAATGTCTACTTTCACTACTTTTACTCAACACTCTGGTGGAAGTCCTAGCAATTAAAACGAGGCAATAAAAATAAATGAAAGATACAAACACTGGCTAAGAAGAAGAAAAACTATTTATAGATGGCAATTATTTGCTTATAAAATCCTAAAGACTCCATAAGACAGGAACCAGCACTTATAGTAAATTTAGCAGAATTTCTGGATACAAAGTTATTATATAATAATTGGCTAATTTGATATATTAGCAGCAAACAATTGAAAAGTGAAATTTTTTAAAAAGGCATAACAGATGTAATTAAAGTTCCCTGCCTGATCAGCCCTCACTCAACTGAGCTCTGTCAACTCTCCCAGCCTTCTCTTGCTACAAGAAGGTGGCCACAGTGGCACATAAGAAATAAGTAAGAAATGATACATAAATACTTATAAGAATTAAAACAAATTTGCATCGCCTGGGTGGTTCAGTTGGTTAAGCATCCGACACTTGACTTCCACTCAGGTCATGATCTCACATCTCATGAGTTCGAGCCCTGTTCAGGCTCCATGCTGACAGTGTGGAGCCTGCTTGGGATTTTTCTTTCTCTGTCTCTCTCTCAAAATAAATAAATGAACTTTAAGAAAAAAGAATTAAAACAAATTTTAAAAATTTTTAAAAATTTTGTAAAGCACTTTAAGAATTAGTTACATTTCTAATGACTGATAGGCAAAAATGAAATACTTCAGAGAAGGGCATAGGGATCGAAAGAACTTTAGGGTTACTAGAATGCCAAAGAATCACAAAGAATAAGAGAGATGAGAGTGGTAAAGAAAGGTCTTACTTTATTTAACTCCAGAGTGGCTCTTTGTCTTAAGAGGCAATACAGTGTAAAAAGAGAACCGTGTTAGCTATGATTATTATATTTTTGTTTGTTAATTGCTAAAAGGAAAAATGGAGCTTTTTGAAACAGTCACAGGTCTTTTCTAGAATGCTAAATAAATGTTGATATATGCAAAGTTCATGGATTGTAACTTTCAATGACAGAGTAGGTATAAAACAATTTTTGTTGCAGGAAATGAACATGTTCACTTTATTTTTTAATAAATTACTTTGTTTCAATCCATCACCATGTAAATTTTACAGATTATTTTGATAATCAGTACAAATGATCTGTTCTCTCTAAAGGTGGGTCAGAAAATAACAGAACATCTTTACTAATTTGAAGTTCAAACACAATTTAACACCTGGTTTACTTGACAATGGATATTCCTTAGTTGCCCCACAAGTCACATTTAGCTCCCTAAGAATCAAGGAAGGTAGAAATTATATGATGGGCCTAAGAAAGATCTCAATATCATGAAGAATAGTGAAGGTGTTTAAAGGTATTATCTGCAACACAACAAAGCATAACCCATTCCTTTGAAAACAGGGTAAAAAATTTTACCTAGCTTCTTAAAAGATAACCTTTATATTCCAGAGAGCATATTCTGAATCATTTGAAGCAGAGAGTTTAGCCTTTTGAGATTAAGCTGCTGTTCTCCATCATCACATCTCAGCACAACTCCCTCTTGAGCAGAACCCAGATATTCTCACTTCTCTCAAGAGAAGTCTAAGGCCACAATCCTGAATGCTACCCGTCCCTAAAAGCACAAACTCAAGTATTCCTGGTGAACTTCAAAAAATGTTTTCAGGTTTGAAATCCAAGAAGGGAGCTATTACATAGCAAGCAAATAGGCTATGGCTGGAAATCTACGGTAAGAGCAGTTACAGAAATGTGTTTCAGAAACAGATTCTCTACATATTTTTAAGAAATCTGGTTGTTTTATTATTTTTTATTTTTTTAATGTTTATTTTAGAGAGATAGAGACAGAGTGTGAGTGAGGGAGGGACAGACAGAGAGGGAGACACAGAATCCAAAGCAGGCTCCAGGCTCTGAGCTGTCAGTACAGAGCCCGATGCGGGGCTCAAGCCCACGAACAGCAAAATCATGACCTGAGCCGAAGTCCGATGCTTAACTGACTGAGCCACCCAAGCGCTCCAGAAATCTGGTTGTCTTACACAAAAGTTCCTATATATTATGTGATTCCTCAATTATCCAAATATGTCTAGAAACATGGCTAGAAGTGAAGAAAATAATCACAATAAACCAATTAAGTGAAGTAGTGAATTACAAGCAAACTGCATGTTATACAGCTATCATAAATTATCAATAAATGTTCATTTTTATATCCTTTTTTTACATTACAGACTAAGAAAATATAATTTATGGAATTTCTTTTTCTAATATGGTATTAAATCTTTAGCTTAGATAATAGAGTTCACATAAAATTAAAAAATTTCTTTAAGCTTCAGGTTCATCATTAGGTCACATAATTTTTTTCCTAGTTGCCATTGTTTTAATTGTTTCATATCTCACATTATCATTCCCTAACCTACTTGGGTTTGGGTATGAGACCATTATTTTAAAATATATCCTGGGGCACCTAGGTGGCTCAGTATGTTAAGCATCCGACTTCAGCTCAGGTCATGATCTCACAGTTTGTGGGCTAGAGCCCTCTGTTGGGCTCTGTGCTGACAGCTCAGAGCCTGTAGCCTGCTTCAGATTCTGTGTCTCCCTCTCTCTCTCTGCCCCTCCCCCTCCTGGGCTCTGTCTCTCTCTCTCTCTCTCTCAAAAATAAATAAACATTAAAAAAAATTTTTTAAATATATCCTAAGCACTACCCTTATGCCAAATTATTCAGTAAATTTTTGTATTGGCTACAATATAGTCCACCTATCATCCTTAATTCTTTTTTTATATTACTATGCTTAAGTCGGGGGAAAAAGTCTCTAACATCTTTTCTACTGATGGGAATCTATAGCTATCTACTCCTTTTAAATTTGGATGATCCACCATCTCTCACTGAATAGTTTCTTTGATCCTGAGTTAGAGGATACAAAATGCAGAATGGTCCAGAATCACATAGATAATCATGCTAAACCGGCAAAATCTTTTTAAGTACATAATACATCTTCTTTCTGGTATTTATCGTTCCATGACTGATCCCTGATCTCTCTGTATGCAGGTCCCAACCTTACTCCGACTCAATCCTAAAAGCCTCACAAATCATGGGATCTCAACATATCCTAACACTCAGGTCAGTCAAGTGCCAATCTTATATCCTCCTAGAAAATACAAAGAATTTCTAAGTTTTTCCATGAGTAATCAAATGAGACCAACTTCTCTTAATCATCCCTTCACCATTCTTTGCATGGTCAAACCTCTTTGAGCCTCTTTGAGGATTTAATTTTACTCCATAACTCTTCTCTTTTTTTATTTTTATTTTTTTATTTTAGAGACAGAGAGAACAGGGTAGAGGAGCAGAGGAAAAGCATCTCAAGCAGGTTCCACACTCAGCGTGGAGCCCAGTGAGGGGCTCAATCCCATGACTGCGAGATCATGACCTGAGCCAAAATGAAGAGTCTAACACTTAATAGACTGAGCCACCCAGGAACCCCTTTCAAAATTAAAAAAAAAAAAAATTTTAAGTAGGCTCCAGGCCCAGTGTGGCACGTGAACTCATGACCCTCAAATCAACAGTTGATGCTCTACCAACTGAACTAGGCAAGTGCCCCTCTTACCATTTTTTGAGAGTGAAATTTGAGCTTCTTAGGCCTGCTCTTCTTTATAACGCTAATATATTACAGAGCACAACTTGCAAATATAGTCTTCATTAACATTATCACACAGATTTTCAGAAAGAAAAGGAAGACAGCAACTACAGAGAGTGTCATCACTCTGTCTCATAAAACTAGCTCAGAGAAGGGGTGCTTGGGTGGCTCAGTTGGTAGAGCATCAACTTTTGATTTCAGCTCAGGTCATGATCTCATGGTTCATGGGACTGAGGGCTTTATGCTGACAGCACAGAGCCTGCCTAGGATTCTCATTCTCTCTCTCTCTCTCTCTCTCTCTCTCTCTCTCTGCCTGCCGCCACCCCCCCCCCCCCCCCCCCCCGCCTTCTCTCTCAAAATAAATAAATAAACATTAAAAAAAAAACAAACTATCTCAGAGAATCTGATCCACTTAGGTAACAAATTGAAAATATTAACAAAACTCAGTCTTGTCCCTGGTCTAAGCCAGAATTTTATGCATATTTATAACTACTAACATCCAATTCTGTTATCGGAAATTATAAATCCATCCCTGTCAGCATAATTTATATTTTAAAAAAGGAAAGAAAAAAAGAAATACAGAATTCTGAGTACCTTTATTTTATCATTTGATCTCCTGGAATTATACATAAATTTGTATCTGTATAATTCCAAAAGGTGCAAATAGTCAAAAGGTCTGTCAAATCAGTTGGGTATCATTGTCACTTCCTTTTTATCCCCACTGATAAAGTTAATTTGTATATCAAGGCCCACAAGATGGAGGGTACCCTAGTGGCCCAGCTCATATCACAAATCTAAACTTTAGTTAGCCTGCACTTAATGGGAAATACCTGTCAAGGAAACCTACCATATACCAATCACAATCCTTCATCTCAGCTTTAGCTAGCTTACCTTACCCTAAAAAATAGGACCTGCTAGTCTTATAAGGAAATCCTTGACCTCTTAGCCAATCACACCATTTCTGTGTTGCCTCTTCTAACATTCTATTAAACTCTCTCTTGCCCAAAATCACTCCAGAAAAGTGTTGCATTGTTTGTGAGGCACAGTACTCCTCCAACCTATGGACTGTTTTCCTTTGAATAAAAGACACCAAACTCATTACTAAATTGTTTCAGTTTTGTCATTTGACACTACAGACATGGAGGTATAACAAAACCAGTGACTGGATTGAATTCCTTTTTCAAACTAAGAGGTCTTATTTTTTTTTAATTTTTTTTAACGTTTATTTATTTTTGAGAGAGAAAGACAGAGTGCAAGCGGGGGAGAGGCAGAGAGAGACACACACAGAATCCAAAGCAGGCTCCAGGCTCTTAGCTGTCATCATAGGGCCTGACGCAGGTCTCAAACTCACAAACTGAAGTCCGACGCTTTACCAACTGAGCCACCCAGGTGCCCCTAAGAGGTCTTATTTTAATGACTAATTCTTATAAACTTTTCTAAAAAAAACACAATCAGAAACATATGTACAAGGAAAACTTTAAAATAACGTATAGCAAAATGTTAACAGTGACTACTTCTGGATGCTAAAATTATGAGTACTTTTAAAACTTTCTATTTTATAAGTTCAACTTAGGTTAATAATTTTTTCAAGACGACTATGTTAATTTCTTCATCAGGAATCTATAACAATTTCCATTTCAAGCATATTTATAAAAGTAATTGTAGGGTGGGCTATTTTCTACTTATTATGAAAACAAACAAGCTGGCAAAATAACTGGTAATAGCACTAAAACCAGTGTGACTGAAATAAACTTACAAAGTCTTGTACCTTGTTTTACTGTATTTCATCAATATGAGACACTTAAGATTTCCCTATGAATGAGCACAACTCGGGTGACATTTTCAGACTAAATTGTTTCATCCATAGTAGAGGCTTAATAAATGTGGCTTTATCATTGCCTTTCTCCAATGAATGCCCAGTTAATGTATCATATTGGATATCATCCTTAAAACATTGCTGAGAAATGCCTATAATAGTTAAACTTTATAATTTAGCAATTTCTTGAGTACTTTTGTTCATAAACATGAATACTGCATAGCATTATATTTTATATATTTTATATCAGAATATCTTTTTAATTATATAAGATTAATTTGGATGCAATGTGATTAACAATTTTACATAATACCGGAAATTATTTTTGGGCAAACTCATGCTAAAGTTGACTTCCAGGTGTAAGTTATTGATTCTAGGTTAGTGATTTAAAACCTGTTTGGGTCATGTACACCTTTGGTACTATCGTAAAATTATATGCTTTTCCCCAGGAGAAATATGCATTAATAAAATAAATACACACACACACACACCAAAACAAGACAAAACAAAACAAAAAAACAACAACCAATAAAACACACACATACACAAAAACAAAACAAAATAAAATAAAATAAAATAAAATAAATATACAATTGGGTATACAGTTCCAAGGCAAATCATTTAAGGTGAAGGATTCCTATAGACCATCTGAGCACATGGCCCATTTTCTTACTTACAATTAACTTCTCATTTTCACTGCTCCTTATTATGAATGTGGAATGACTGAGATGGTTCACATAATAACATTTTTAACATAAGCACTTATTATTGTCAGCCACTGTTCTAGTGCCCTGTCAATATTAACTACTAATCTTCACAAAAACCCTTTGAAATTCATATTATTATTTGCATTTTACAAACAATAAGTTATGGAATAGAAAGATACTGAATATATTATCCAAACTCAAAAACACTCAATGGTAAAACTAAGATTTTCATTTAGATACTCTAGATTCGGGGTTAGCAAACCTGTGTAAAGGACCAGAGAGTAAATATGTTAGGCTTTATGGGCCAAAAGGCAAAATCAAGGATATTATGTAGGTGCTTATTTAATAAGAGAGATAACAAATTTCCACAATTCTTTTTATTGATCAAATTCAAAAATTTATTTGTAGACACAGAAATTTGAATTTCATATAATTTTCACATGTCATGAAATACCATTCTCCTTTTGATATGTTCTTAATTATTGAAAAATGTTAAAACCAATCTTCGTTCACAGGCCATAAAAAAATAGGATACAAGCTGGATTTGGCCTGCAAGGTCAAAGTTTGCTGATCCCTGCTCGAGACTCAGAGACCATTATATAGTCTGAAATCAATCAAACCATCTACCATGCCATTTTTCCACTCGTATCTGAAGAATATCTAAAGTATCTAATGTGTAATTCTACCTAAGCATTGGTCTCTTCCTTAACAAATAACTGTGTAATAAAAAACGACTATTTCTGCATCACAAGAATGCTTACACAAAAAGCGTACAAGGGGAGGTGTTTCCAAGTGGTTATATGAATATTAACTGTAGGAAGAATTCTGATGAGGAACAGGCAAGGGCAATCCATCCTCATGGTACCATCATTAATTGGGAAGAGAATGCCCAGGTAAATGTCTAAATCACTATTTTTCAGGGCATTTCAGATGAAGATATTTTATATCCCAAAAAACAAAAATGAAATTTCATAAAACAAAGAGAAAGCTCAAAATGACTTTTAGCATGGCTTTGAGATGTGTGACTGTAACAATGTTCTCCTCTCATGGCTCTTCTTTTGGAATACAGCAAAAATTGGAAGGAAAAGAGAATCATGACATAGTAGGCCTTTCCTGGAGACCAGACAGGCTAAACAAGAACACATCTCCTCATCACTAGCAAGCCCCTCCCCCCCCATACATAAACATACACTAATGGAAGTATGAGGAAGACTGAATACTGTTGACTCTTCCCTGTATCATAAAGAAAACTCAGGTTCCCAGAAGCGAGGGACTGGAGTCTGTTTCTATGTTCACAGCAATTTTCTGTCAACAGAGCTATAAAAATGCTGTGGATCTGTAATACAGGGCTTGCCCTCATAGAGCTGCCAAGAGGAATCTCCAGAGGAAGTAATCCCACTGTTGCAGCCTCAATATCCTGTCTTCGGTGGCTAATTCCAGCCCTACAATTGCCTTAATAAACACAGGGCTTTGCTTTTTTAGTTATAACATTCGTTCTAGGTCTCAAATGTTCAACTTCCCTTTGACAGCCATTTTTGTGCACCAGTATTTTTGTGCAGTGTGGCTATAAGGTGAAATGACACAGGCAGTGAAAGAAAACCCAGTGCAACAATTCTAAGAAACCATGGAATTTACAACTGGGTCCAGAATAGGCTACACTTATGTACTCTATGCCTTCAATGCATTAAGCACTAGGCTGGACAACAGACAGGGTGCACCGATGAAGGCAACAAAGGCCATGCTTAGAACAGGGGGCCTCTGTGGTTAACTAGGGCCTCGAAGTCTTTCACAGGCACAGATGGAGTCACACAGGGATCTTGTCCACAGATTCCTCAGCCCCAGAACTGCAAAAATGACGCTCTATCTTACTAAAAGTAAAAAAGCTACACTAGGCCAATTTTGATAGTCTCCAGTTGATCACAATAGCAATGTCACTAGTTCACAGTTCACAGTACAACACACCTCACAGTCACCGCTGACCGTGGTCATGTAATGGCTCCGCCCCCACTCAGGCCCAGGAGCCCAATCTGGGCCAGTCAGGGCCTCCCCACCATGCGCGCGCGCATACATACACTCTCTGACACACGCATACACTCATGATCACATCCCACATTGGCGCAGGCACACAATCGCACACACACCCACAATCACCTTCTTCATACAGGCCTGACGTTCCTGCCTCTATCCGTCCCATACGCTCCTGGGAAACTCCAGGCCTCCTGCAGTGAGCCACTCCCGCACCCAGACCCGGGTTTCAACTCACCATAAGGAAAACGGTGACCGCAAGCGTAAAGGAAAATGAACCAGAGGATGAGGTTCACAAACTCCCCCAGGGCCTATGAGAAACGCAGTCCACTCCGGAACAGCGCGGACGTTGACTTAAACACACCGCAGAGCCTGTAGCTGGGACAGCTAGGCTACTAGAGCGCAGCCCCGTAGACTCCTGGGAGCTCCAGCCCACGCGGGAGTGCGCAGGCGCAGACGACTGATCCTTGGCCGGGGGTGAGGTTGGTAGGTCCTAGGGGCTCTGAGGAGGCGGGAACCCCGAGCTCGGGCCAAGAGGGCAGACTAGGGAGCGGGTCCCAGTGGGGAGGCCAGGGAGGAAACCGGGAGTCCAAGCTGGGCCTGGTAATTCTGAGGAGGGAACCGGAGCCGAGCCCACGGCAACAAGACACTTGGATCTGTGAGAGCGGGGCCTCGGGCGTGGTCCGTGGGCGTGACCCTGAGGGTGACAATCGAGTTTGACCTGGAGCGAGCTCCGCGCGGGGGCGGATTTTGTCTGTTTTGACCCCAAGGAAGCTCTGCGTTGGGAGCGGGGCCTCAGACAGCCGGCGCTGTGTGTGTGTGTGTCTGTGTGTGTGCGCGCGTGTGCGTGTGTGTACCGAATTGAGGCGGCCGCCTGTGCTCAACCTGCTGCGTTGGGGTGCGTGCTACTCTGTGAGATGTTGCGACCGATTGTGTGTGAAAAGTGGACGGAGTCCTGTTGCTGCCTGGGGTTCCCTACTTGTGTGTCTCATTTTAGACTAGGTGTGAGCGTGTCTGAGGCTGTAGGTGACTATGGAGAAGCGAAAGTGATTTTGTGACTTTGCCTGGAATTATGTAATGTGCTGTCTGAGGTTGTAAATGATAGATGGGTACCGTGAGATGGTTTTCAGAAGTAAGTTTGATTGAATGTAACCATGCATGTGTTTGCAACCTACTGTTATTATTTGTGATGTTTTTGTGATTGGGAAACTCTTCAGGACTACTGTCTAGTTGGGTGTTTAAGATTTGATTATCTGAATCATGGTCATTAAACCTGCCTCCAAAATTGTAACTCAATAGCAATTTAGCAAATAGAGGTGTAAGTATTGGAAAGGAAGAGGTAAGATTTCATTTCCTAGATGGTAAAATTCATTACAGGGAAACACTACACGAACTAAAACCAATGAGTTGAAATTAACAGTGTTCCATGAATAAGCAAGCAGGAATAAAACAAAAAACTTTTGCCCATAACTAACACTCTCAACACTGATATATGAGTGAGGTTTCCAGCTTCTGGATGAAATCAGTGGCAGAGTCAGTGGCTTCTTCAGGCATTCCAAGATAATAAAAAGTATTTGGTATACTTTTAACGACAAGGCCACCTCTCATTATAATAATTAAAATAGTTTGCTAATTAAAATATTCACTGTGGCAGTCAGTACTTCAGACTTCATTCAGCATGGTATCATCCTCTCCCTAGGAAGACTGCAGAGTGAAAAGATTAATGTCTTTTCTAGTTCCATACTTGTGCTGCTAAAAAGTGTTGTTCAATAGTTAATACTTAAATTAGCTGTCAGTAAATTAATAATAAATAAGTGAATTTTCAGTAATTATGCTTATTAAGTAGTATGATACTGGTGAGTCAGTAAAGATTAAGTAGAGGAAATTAAAGTTCAGATATTCTCAAGCATATAGGGATATGTATTATATGATATAGATGGCATTTTATATCCACTGAAAAAATATGGATTATATAATAGGTAGTATTGCTAAACAAGAAAACATTCAAGGAAAAAATCTTCACAAGGTAAAAACACTTTAATAGTCATATGAGCAACTAAGAAAATTATTTTCAATTTAAAATAGCTAATTTACTAAATAAAAAATGATAATATCAACCAACTAGGAAATTAAAACACACACAGAAAATAGACATTATAGGGGCGCCTGGGTGGCTCAGTCGGTTAAGCGTCCGACTTCGGCTCAGGTCATGATCTCACAGTCTGTGAGTTCGAGCCCCGCGTCAGGCTCTGTGCTGACAGCTTGGAGCCTGGAGCCTGTTTCGGATTCTGTGTCTCCCTCTCTCTCTGACCCTCCCCCCATTCATGCTCTGTCTCTCTCTGTCTCAAAAGCAAATAAACATTAAAAAATTAAAAAAAAATAGACATTATATAAGAAGATGCCATCACAGAAAAGAAGTAAAAGGAGCTTATTCTCCCATAATAAGAAATATGTAAACAAGAACTACAATATATATCTGATAGGCAGAGATTAAAAATGTTAACTGCATTCATCAGGGTGTGGAGAGGTATTTTCACGTGCTGATAGTAACAGTGTAAATTGGTAGAAAGTCCATGAAGAACTATTTGGAAGTAGATGGTAAAGCTGTCTTCCATGGGAGGTGGAAGGTAGAGCTGCAAAGGGAAAAGCACAATGTTCCCTCTCCAGCTACAACAGACCGCCTAGATCCATTCTAATTCACAAAGAGACTAGGTTTCTGGTGGTGAGGGAGCAAGATTTGTCCTTTTTCCCACTAACCTCCATCGTGGATACATGAGAGTGAGCTGAAGCAGTGAAAAGTGATACAGATTTAACTGAATTTTCTGGGAGATCTAAGTCAAATATGGTTTCACATGGCTCTTTGTATCCTCCCATCTCTGCCTTCTCAGGACTCTTCCCTTTTCCATAAGAAGGGCTCAAAAGAGAAGGTTCATCTCTTGCAAATCTCAAAGCCATGCCTCAGGTGAGATGATGTTTCCTCTCTTTATGAAATAAGTTGTTTTCAGGTTATATGAACATTGCTTCCCAATCCTTAAATTTCCTGGATGTTGGCATTTGCTTCCATGAAACCGGTCTCCAGTAGGGCAAGCAAGTGGCCTAGGTGCAAAATGTAAGGAGTATTCTCAGGGCCTGTGCATCCCTAAATTTTGCACCGTATGTTCCTCACCCACCCCATCTAGTTGCAGCCCTGTTCCCAGTTTTTCTTATTCCAGCCATATAAATGTAAGCCTTCCCCACATGTACCTTCTAGTTGTAGCCCATGTTTACATATTAACTTGATATATCATTCATCATCTCCTTTCTTAAGCTTCTCACAAAAGTACTGCTTGAAAGATGTATTATTTTGATTTAAAAGGGAAATATTACTTTAGTGAATCTATCTTATCTAGATACTGATTTGAGATCTAAGTTGTGAGGGGTCAAGGAGCAGACATGGGAAAACCTTGATCATCACTACTGACCTAGGTTTTGCAATGATACAATGGGAGGTAGAGTTGGTAAATGACATTATTAGTTTGTGGTAAGATGTTTTGTGAGGTTTCCAAGATAGAGATTGCTTGCAAGCTTGTACAGAAAACTGAGATTTTGGGTGCCTGTAGGTGGCTCAGTCAGTTAAGCGTTTGACTCTTGATTTCAGCTCAGGTCGTGATCTCATGAACCGTGAGATCATGAGATCAAGCCCCACATTGTATAGAGCCTGCTTGGGATACTCTCTTTCCCTTCCTTCTGCCCCCGCCCGCCCCCTGTTCTCTCTCTCTCTCTCTCAAAATAAATAAATAAACTTTTTTTTAAACCTGAGGTTTTTGCATTCTCCCTCTCTGATCCTGTCTATTTTATCCAGTTCCTACAAACTGTGGGCTGCCAGTGAAAACCTTTCAAGTATTTCAATGCTGTTACAGATTTATTCTTATTTTTTTAGTTTCTTCTAATTTTTTATATGGGAGTGGAGGAGGATAAAATGCATATGCTAGTCCATTCTTGAACTATTCTACTTTGAGGGGCACCTGAATAGCTCAGTCAGTTAAGTGTCTGTTAGTTTCAGCTCAGGTCATGATCTCATGGTTTGGTTTGTGAGATTGAACCCCAGGCATGGAGCCTGCTTGGGATTCTGTCTCTCCCTCTCTCTCAGCCCCTGCCCAGCTTATGCTCATGCATGCAATGCTCTCCCTCTCAAAAAAACAAATAAAGTTAAAAAAAAAAAAAGTAATATTCTACTTTGAATCAAAGGGGGTACTTTTTCGTGTTTTCAGGTCTTTCAGAAAATTCCTCTTTATCTACCCATCTTCAAAATACTGGTTTTCCCCAGATGTCAATCAGTTCTCTTCTCTTCACTGTCTCTTTTTCTCTGTGCACAGATCCACATAAAGGTAACACTGATCTAATTCTAGTGACTCTCAAACACTTCTCTCCATCCTAGACCTCTATCCAGAGTGTCAGAACCATATATCCAGTCTCCAAAAGTTATGATCACCTGAATGTCCCATAGACACTTCAAGTACATTTCCAAGGCCTACCTCATTACCTCCTTTGGTCTAGCTTATTTGTTCTTGTGTTTTCTATTTCTTAGTCTCAGCACCTAACCACTTGCCTATGCAGGTAACTCAAGAGCTATGCCTCTTTTTTCTACTCTACAACCAATTTATGACCAATTTTGTTGCAACCCCTTATGTACTAAACAGTTTTCCCCTCTCTAGACAACTAATACCACCTTAATCTAGGAAATCACTAACAATGGTTACTTAATTGTCTTTCCCACCCAACACATCTCAAGCCTTCTCTAGTCTTCAAGGGTATTGCCTCTGAAGTACAAATTTTATCAAATAATATATGTACTGCTTAACATTTCTTCATACTCTGAAAGCAGCAGAACAAGCAAAGTGGGGTATGCATTACCATGGAATGTACAAGACAGTATATTGAAAGGGAGGAAAATACCAACAAATTACATCCAAGAGCAGATGTGGATTGCCATTAATGCTGACTGATGATTTATAAATAAATATAAATATGTTAGGAGTGTGTTCAGTACATTTTTAAGACCCCTAATATGTAGGGAAAAAATCCAGTATTTTTTTTAAGTTTTTAAATTTTTATTTAAGTAATCTCTAAACCCAATGTAGGGCTTGAATTCATGACCCTGAGACCCAAGAGTCACACACTCCTCTGATTAGCCAGCCATGTACCCCAGAAAAAATCCAGTATTATTAGATAAACATGCCCACTACCTAACTCCATATACCTTTTCTTCTTAGAGTTCCAAGACTCTTTCCTAACATACTGTGCCTTTTGCTATTTCCTCAGCTTACTAATTGGTTTTCCTCCCCCTGTGAATTTTTTTAGATTAATTATTAGGTATTTAATGACTTTTAATTTTATTTTGTTATATTTTACTTTGTATAATTGATTTCATTTCATATAAATACAACTGATTTTTCATATTGCAGTTACATATTGATTTTTTTAATTTTATTTTTCATTTTTTAAAATTTATATCCAAATTCGTATATAGTGCATCAATGATTTCAGGAGTAGATTCCTTAGTGCCCCTTACCCATTTAGCCCATCCCTTCTCCCACAACCCCTCCCATAACCCTCAGTTTGTTCTCCATATTTATGAGTCTCATGTTTTGTCCCCCTCCCTGTTTTTATATTATTTTTATTTCCCTTCCCTTATGTTCATCTGTTTTATATCTTAAAGTCCTCATATGAGTGAAATCATATGATATTTGTCTTTCTCTGACTGACTAATTTCACTTGGCATAATACCCTCCAGTACCATCCACATAGTTGCAAATGGCAAGATTTCATTCATTTGATTGCTGAGTAATGCTCCATTGTATATATATATACCGTATCTTCTTTATCCATTCATCCATCAATGGACATTTGGGCTCTTTCCATACTTTGGCTATTGTTGATAGTGCTGCTATAATTTTAATTTTATTTTTATTTTTTTAAATTTACATCCAAATTAGTATATAGTGCAACAATGATTCTCCCCATGAATTTTAAAAGGTGGTACCCTGTATAAAACAAATTCATTATGAGTACAAAATTTTGATGTCCTCAGTGAAGCTTTGGTATACAAAATAAAATTTTTCTTTACTTTGTAGCATTTTCCCTTGTACATCTTTCTGTCATCACATCTGTAATATCTGTTGGGTGTATGTATTTATATGTATGCCTCTCACTTAGCCTGTAACTTCTCATGAGCAAGGCCAGGGCTTTATTCATTTTGATCCACCAAGCAACCAGTCACATTCAAGGTAAATAGTATGATCTTATATATTTTTAGCATGAGATAGTAAGTAAATACAGACTGTATTATCACAGAGAATTTTCTACAATACAAAAGATAAAATAAGAAAACTAGTCTGACCACTGAACGTGGTTTCCAATATCTAGTTCTCACTAGTTCCAATCACTTTAGGATGAACTAGAGTCTGCCCTTGCAGGGATCAGTGTCATTCAAGGATGTGACTGTGGACTTCACCCAGGAGGAGTGGCAGCAGCTGGATCCTGCTCAGAAGACCCTCTACAGGGATGTCATGTTGGAAAATTATTGCCACCTCATCTCTGTTGGTAAGAAAAATTCCTTGAATCTTTCAATCTCATACATCTCCTTTCAAGAGTTTTTGAAACATATGGAGCTTTGAATTTCAGAGATCAGAGGTGATGAATCCTTTTTTATTAGGAGCCAGTGTGATTATGTCCACACTTGCCCAGTACAAGGTATTAACTTTACTAAGATGTTAATGTGTGCCTTGTCTGTCACCTTAGAGCTATATCTTTCTCTTCCTTCAATAGTTTTGAAGCCCAAGCAGCTTAGACCAAGTCTCATTTTTTATTATCAGGGTTTCACATGACTAAGCCCGATATGATCCGTAAGTTGGAACAAGGAGAAGAACTATGGACAACAGAGAGAATTTTTCCAAGTCAGAGCTACCTTGGTGAGTCTGTACAGATAAAATCCAGTGGACTCAGGTAGTTAGCACCTTTGAATGTTTTTAGGGATCTATTTTTTCTAATTGTGGCAAAATACACAGAACTAAAAACTTATTATCTTAGCCATTTTTAAGCATATAGTTCAGTGGCATTAAGTACATTGACATTGTGCAGCTATCACCACCATCCATCTCCAGAACTCTTTTCATCTTGTAGGACTGAAACTCGGTACTCATTAAAAAATAACTCCCCATTACCTCCTCCCCCTAGCTGCTGGCAACCACCTTTCTAATTTCTGTTTCTATGAATTTAACTACTCATAGGTACCTCATATAAGTGGAGTTATGCATGTGGTATTTGTCGTTTTTGTGATTAGCTTTTTTCATTTAACATAATGTCCTCAAGGTCTACCCATCTTGTAGTATATCAGAATCTCCTTCCTTTAAGGCTGAAATATTCCATTGTATATATTATTTTTTGCTTATCCAATGGACACTTGAGTTACTTCTACCTTTTGGCTACTATAAACAATGCTGCTATGCTATGAACATGAGTGTACAAATATCTGAGTCTTTGCTTTCAGCTTTTTTAGTTATAAAAAACAATTTTAAACAAAACATTTTAAATAAAGCATTTTTAAAAAAAACATTAACAAACAATTAAAAGAAAAGTAGAATTTCTGGAATATACAATAATTCTGTGTTTAACGTTTTGAGGAACTGCCATACTGTTTTCCATAGTGGCTACACCATTTTTACATTCCCAGTAACGATGCACAAGGGTTCCGGTTTCTCCACGTCCTCACCAACAACAACACCTGTTATTTTCTGTTTGGGGTTGTTTTTGTTGTTGTTGTTGTTGTTGTTGTTGTTGTTTTAATAGTAGCCATCTTATTAGGGATCTGTTTTTAAAGGCCTGAGATCTTTGACATGCCTGTACATGACTGACTTCAGTGTGTCTAAAATCTAAATTTTAGCTGTGAATATCACTCCTCATGTAAGTTCTTTCCTTGTCTGCCTTATGTTTATAGAGACTGCTATTTCTTTGTTTGCCTTATGTTTTTAGAGACTGCTATTTCCTTACCAAGAATCTACTCCATGTTTTGTAAGTATACTGTACATGGAGATCTTAAGTGTGAAGTCCTTTGAGTTCTGACAGAAGCATAAACCCATGTATGTCACACCCAATATAAAGTACATTTCCATTAACCCATTAAATTCCTTCAGGCCTCTTCCAAGTCAGTCCCTCCCATTAGGACAATCACACTTATGATTTCTACCAGCATAGTTTTGTCTATCCTAGACCTTTTTCATATCTACTTTAACTCAGCTTAATATGTGAGAGATATATACATATTTTTGCATAAATAAGTAGTTTATTTAATAGTATTCAGTTGTGTGAATATACCAGTTTGTTTATATATCTCCTGTTCATAGATATTCGAAATGTTCCAGTTTGGGGCTGTTATGAATAAAACTACTGTGAACATTCTTGTAAACATCTTTTTGTGGATATGTTTTTATTTCCCCTCAGTAAACATGTAGCAGGTGGTATCACTCATTCATTAGGCAAGTGTATATTTTACTTTTTTAGAAACTGCCAGTTTTTATAAGTTACTGTACCATTTTAAACTTTTACCAAAAATGTATGAGAATTTTGATTGTCCCATATTCTCTTCTGCATTTGATGTTATCAGTATTTGCATTTTGGTCAGACTGAAGGTTATAGTAGTATATCTTTGCAGTTTTAATTTAGATATCCCTTGTGACCATTGATGTTGAGAACTTTTTCAAGTGTTTTTTTTATCTTCTTCAGAGGTACCTATTCAAATGTTTTACCCATTTTTATTGGGTAATATATTTTTCCTTCAAGTAGTAGGAATTCTTTACATATTCTGGATAGAAGTCTTTTGTTTGATATATGTATGGTGAATATTTCCTCAGGTCTGTTATGTCTTTTAATAAGCACACACTGTTAACTCTGATGAAATCCAGTGTATCATTATTTTCTTTTATACTTACTTCTTTGACCTCTCAAATATTTGAGATCCACTAGGTTGTGATGATAGTTTCTGTCTTTTCTTTTAAAAATGTTATGAATATTTTGCTATTTTTATTAATTCTGTCGCCCATCTCATGTTAAGTTTGGTTTATGATGTGAGGTAAGATTAAGGGTCTGTTTTCTTTCATATAGATAACAGTTTCTCCCATCATGTGCTACATTGAATTAAATTGCTCTGGTGATCTTATAAAAAATTGATTGTATTTGTGTCAGCCTATTTTTAGACTGTTCTTTCCTTTGCTATCTTTTAAGTCTTATTGCCAATACTACCTGGTCTTTGATTGTTGGAACTTTCTAATAAGTCTTGAAGTCATAGTAAGTCTTCTAACTTTATTCTTTTAAAAATTCTTTTGGCTATTCTAGGTCATTTTCTTTTTCAAATACATTTTAGAATCAACTTCTTGATTTCTTTAAACAAAGGTAATAGAATTTTTATTGGTGAGAATTAACATCTTAGCAATATTGAGTCTTCCAGTCCATGACTATACTATATTTTTCTATTTTAATTACCTTCTCTACTTCTTGTAAGCAATGTTTTATTATTTTTAGTATAGAGGTCTAATACATATTTCATTATATCTAATCTTTTAATATTTTAATGCCATTGTAAATAGTAGGATATTTGAAATTTCTTTTTCCAGTTTGTTGTTAAAATATGCATCCCCAGTTGATCTTTATATATTGATTTTGCATACTTCTACTTATTGTATTGTATTCTACTTATTAAGTTTTATTGTTGTTGCCATTGTTCTTTGTTTTAGTATATATCTTTCGTTTTTTACACACAAAATATGTCTTCTAGAAAAAAGATATTCCACTTCTACATTTGTATATTTTATTGCTTTCATTTCTTTTTCTTACTCTGTTGTACTGACTAGGATCTACAGTACAATGTTGAATAGAAGTGGCGAGAGTGAGTTTCTTATCAGTTCACTAAATTTATTAGGAAGACACTTAATATTTCATTCTTCATCCTAATATTAACTGTAGGCTTTTCATAAGTGCTCTTTATTAAATTCTGGAAGTTCTTTTCCTCGTTTTTGATGAGTTTAATTATGAATGTTGATTTTAACATGCTTTTTCTGCATCTGTTAAGATGATCATACGATGTTTCTCCTTTAACCTGTTACTATATGTATTACATTAAATAATTTAAATATTAAACAAAATTAAATTTGGATTCTTGGGATGAACCCCAGTTGGACAAGATGTATTATCCTTCTTCTAGATAACTAAAATTGGTTTGTTAATTTTTTAGTAAGTTTTTATGCATGATTTTACCAAGGATAGTGGTCTGTAGTTTTCTTGTAATGTCCTTGAAAAAATCAGAATTGTGTCAGCAATATCAAAAAGACAAGGGGTGTTCCCTCTTCATCTATTTTCTTATAGAATTTTTGTTATGCTGGTACTACTGCTTCCTTAAATGTTTGATGAAAATCATTATTAAGCCATTTGGGCCTGCATTTTTATAATTCAAGACTTCTGCTTCCAGCCCTGAGCAAGTAACAGAGTCTGGAATTACACTCCTACAGGAAACAACAAGAAAACTGGACAAAACTATTTTCAGATATTGAACAACAGGCAGCACAGGCCTGGATTCCTGAGAGAAGAGAAACAAATGAGATGAGCCCTACCTCATTCCAGGCTTTCATCTGAAGGCAACTTCCAGACTGCAGTACAGAGAGAGGAATCCAAAAAGAACCTGACAATTTTACTGACTTGAGGGGACTGACATGGGCATTCAAGGAGATTGAGGTTGCTAAAATTTCCAGGACATACTTCCCAAAAGAAGTGAGCTATGCAGAAAAAGAGTTCCCCAAATATGGAAAAGGTTCTCTTTGAGTCTTTGGCTGAATATAAGTCTGCACGTGTATAGGTGAAACCCTATGAGACTAAACAAAGACGTGTTCTAAGGAAAATACAATTACCATAGTGTTGTAAGATGAACAATTGCCATAGCCTACTGCACCAAGAATCATTTTATTTTCCTCTAGCCAGAATGGAGAGAACTTGTTGATACATAGGACTTTAGATAGAAACATAGAAAGGCCACCCCTTGATAAATGGGGTTATATTAGGCATAGGTTAAAGATTTTGCAAGATTTGCCATAAAAGTGCTTAAACAAAAGCATCAAAAGGATTAAACCAATCCAAAAATAATTGCTATGTGTCTCTTGGGTCCTCTAGGATGGAGATGCTGAGATAGAGTTAGGAATGTAAAAATTTCCTAGAGGTACATCTATGGAAGATAAAGGAGAAGAAAGTAAGATTAAATATAGGAAACCATTAGATCATGATATGGATCTGGTACTTATGGAAGGAAAGGGGGAGATGCTAACAGGATTGGACAGGGAGAACCTCAGATCATTGTGCAGACTTGACAAAGTGTCAACCAACCTAGCTGGTCTGAAGCAAAGAGACCTAGGTCTCTAGAGACCTAGAGACCTAGCTGGTCTCCTATCCATCTGAGGAGTCTGCCATGGAAAGAAATAGGCAGCCTCTAGTACCACCTTGGTGTTCAGTCTTTGGATGGGCACCTCCTGGGGAAACTGTGGTTTGATTCATCATATGAAGAGCATCCTGAAGATGCTAACAATTGCAGGCTGTCAGGTAACTACTTCTTGCACATCAATGGCAAGTTCTTTTCTGAAGGGAGATCCTAGTGCTGCAACTCTATGGCTGCCACAGAATGCCATTTAAAGAGCAATACTTCATGAAAATATAACCATATCTCAAACTCAGCAACATTAAATTGATAATGCCTGATGTCCAATCAAACATTATTAAATATATGAAGAAGTAGGAAAATAGGACCTATAGACAAGGCAGGGGGGAATCAGTCAATAGAAAACAACAACAAGTAAATAAAATCAGGGGTGGTGGAATTTGCAGACAAGGATGCTAAAATAGCCATTATAAATGACCTCAATATCATCAAGGATGTAAAGCGGAAATGAACATAAGGCAAGAGAGCAAACATAGAAATAACAAACAAATGCAATACCTAAAAATGACTATTTAATATCTGAAGTGAAAAGGAAGACCCAGCTATGTGATATGTATTTTAAAAATTAAATAAAAAGACACAGGAAGGTATAACATAAAAAGATGAAAAAGTATATATCATATTGTCTGTGGTTGCTCCATTTGAGGATGAGATCAACACCCCACCCCACTCACCTAAAATTTGACTTCATGTCAGGATTGAAATCTGACGTAATTTAATGAGGCTTTCTGGGAAGAACAGGGAAGGTTCCCAGACTGGTCCTAAAATGGCTTGAGAGTGCAAGGGGGAGTGTCTGGCTTTTGTGTTTATTGTGGTTGGGGAGTAGGTCGTGAGGATCCTACATGTGGGCTAGTGATTGCATAGTTTAAACTTCCTGCCAGCACCAACAGAAAGAACATGCAAGCTCTCCTATTGGCTTGCCCAGGTGTGGAACAAGAGGAGAAAAAAGAGTGGGTCTAGGAAGTTGTCAGCAGTAAGACTTCAAAAATAGAATGAGACCCTGTTACATATGCAAACACAAAGCATAACAAAACGGGAGTGGCTATACATCCAAGTATATTTCAGAACACAGAATATTATGGTGATAAAGAGAGACACTTCATCAGAAGTCATAACAGTCCTAACAGAGCTTCAAAATACATCAGTGTTTCTCAGCTTTTTATCATTATCACTCCCTAAGGAGTCTTTTTAGACTCTTTTTCTAATTGCCCCCATTAAATTTTAATAACATACTCTATGTTCTGTTGCTGTTTGAAGGGCCACAAACTATTATAATATTTAAGAAACTTTTTTTCATTTCCCCAGAATAATTTTGCTCCCTTAGGAGAAACCCCCATTGAGAATGCATGAAATACATGAAACAAAAGTGACAGAACTGAAAAGAGCATTATAATTATAGCTTGAGATATAAACACCTCTTCTCTCTCAGTAATCAAGAGAACAAAGAAAACAATAAAGCTATGGAATGCTTGAAAACACTATCAATCATTTGTATCTACTTCATTTTTTTAATGTTTTATTTATTTTTGAGACAGAGACAGAGTGTGAGTGGGGGAGGGGCAGAAAGAGAGGGAGACACAGAATCCAAAGCAGGCTCCAGGCTATGAGCTGTCAGCACAGAGCCAGATGTGGGGCTTGAACTCACAAACTGAGAGATCATGACCTGAGCTGAAGTTAGACGCCAACCAACTAAGCCACCCAGGCACCCCATTCTTATTTTATTTTTTTTAATGTTTATTTTTGAGAGAGAGAGAGACAGAGCATGAGCAGGGGTGGGGCAGAGAGAGAGGAAGACACAGTATCTGAAGGAGCTCCAGGCTCTGAGCTATCAGTACAGAGCCCGACATGGGGCTCAAACTCAACGAACAGTGAGATCATGACCTGAGCTGAAGTTGGATGCTTAACTGACTTAGCCACCTAGGTGCTCCTCTAGTTCATTTTTATAGAATATTTTACATGGAATAGTCACCAAGATAGACCCTATATTCTGGGTTATAAAATGAGTATCAATGAATTGAAAAAAAAAACGGAATCATAATATGGATTCTGACCACAACAGAATTACATTTGTGTATTGAAAAAGACAGATTTGAATTAAGCAGGCCCACTTACACATGGATTTTTAAAATAAATACAGTTCTGTACTGTAAATATATTTTCCTTATGGTTTTCTTAGTAACATTTTCTTTTTTCTAGCTTACTTTATTGTAAGAATACAGTACATAATATATGTGACATACAAAATATGTGCTGACTGTTAATGTTATTAGGCTTCAGGTCAATAGTAGGCTATTGGCAGTTAAGTTTTTGGGAAGTCAGATGTTATTTATGGATTTTCATCTGTGTGAGGCACCAACCCCACATTGTTCAAGGGTCAACTATAATTCATTAATATAATGTGTGTCAATTATACTTCAATTAAAAAACACCGTATTTCTAAATTTCCCAAATATTAGAAAATTAATCACTACATTTCCAAATAACCCATGAATCAGAGAAGAAATCTTAAAGTAAATTGGAAAATGTTTTGAACTGAATGATAATTCAAGCAAAATATCAAAATTTATGGGATGTGTCTAAAGCAGCATTAACATTTTTTTATCCTTTTTAAAAAATGTTTATTTATTTTTGAGAGAGAGAGAAAGAAAAGGTGAGGGACAGAGAGAAAGGGAGACAGAGGATCCCAAGTGGGCTCTGTGCCAACAGCAGAGAGCCCAACGTGGGGCTTGAACTCACAAATGGTGAGGTCATGATCTGAGCTGAGATCAAGAGTCAGACATTCAACCAACTGAGCCACCCAGGTGCCCCCTTTATTATTATTATTTTTTTTTTTTTATCCATTTACATCCAGGATCTAAGATGCCACCCTAAGTAGCTAAAAAAAGAAAAAAATTAAACTCAAAATTTAGTAAAAGGAGGGGTGCCTGGCTAGCTCATTCGTAAGAGCTTGTGAGTCTTGATCTCAGGGTCACGAGTTCAAGCCCCATGTTAAGTGTAGAGATTACTTAAATAAATAAACTTAAAAAAAAAAAAGCTAGTAAAATGGAAAAAATAAAGACCAAAGCAAAAATCAATGAATTACATAACAGAAGTAGAATAGAGAAAATAAGTGAAGACAAAAGCTGATTCATTAAAATAATTGATAAAACTAATAAACCATAGCTATATGTACTAATAAAAAATAGAAGACACAGTCACTAATTAAAAATTACAGAGGCTGTGGGGCACCTGGGTGGCTCAGTTGGTTAAGCATCTGATTTCAGTTCAGGTCATGATCTCATGTCACAAGTTCGAGCCCCGCGTTGGGCTCTGTGCTGACAGCTCAGAGCCTGGAGCCTGCTTTGGATTCTGTGTCTTCCTTTCTCCCTGCCCATCCCCTGCTCATGCTCTGTCTCTCTCTCTCAAAAATAAACAAACAAAAAAATTACAGAAGCTGCACCACTACAGATCCTACAGACATTAAAAGGACAATTAGGGAGTCTACAATTTTATGTCAATAAATAGGAGAGAACACTTCCCAACTAATTTTATAAGGCCAACATTATTTACAACCAAAGGCACTATAAGAATAAAAAACTAAACACCAACATCCTCCATGAAGCTAGAAAAAATCAATAATAAAATATTATATATAATAAATATTATAAAACAGAATCTAGCAATATTTTAAAAGGATAAAACCTTATGACTAAAAAGAGCTTATCCCAGGAAAGCAAAGATGATTTGGTATTTAAAAATCAATCTATGTAATTCACCATATAAAAGTGAAAAGGGATCTAAAACCAAGGATCTAAGCTGCCACTTAATGTAACTAGAAAAAAAAAATTTAAGGAGCATCAGTAGACATGGGAAAATCATTAAATTCAGTTACTATTATGAAGCCTTAGACCAGATTAGCAACCAAAGGGAATTTCCTCAGCTTCATAAAGGGTATCTTTGAAAATCTTATAGCCAGTATCACATGCAGTGTAGAAAGCCTGAATGCTTTTCTTCTAAGATCAAAACCAGAAAAGATGCCCACTATCACTGCTTCTATTAAACATTGTGCTAGACACAATCAGTACAATAAGGCAAGAAAAAGAAGCCAAAAGGCTACCAATTAGAACAATTTTTTTAAAAAAGAGGGAACTATCTTCATTTGTACATGACATGCTTGTGTACATAATAAATCCTAAGGAATCTAAACGAACTGTTAGAACTAGTAAGTGAATTTAGCACATTCACTGAGTTCTTGTTTTAGAGCAAATTTGAAGAAATTTTGGCCAACATTTCTATGATTATTTTTCTGCTCTGTTCTCGATTATATTTTAAATAATTTTAACCTATCCTCTGTAGAGTTTATTAAGGAGTTAAAACGATTTTATGATTTGGGTTATTTCTGTTAATCAGACTTTCACTTTACTGATTCTTCATTCTCTATGTTCTATGCTGTTAAACCCATCCAATGAATTTTGTATTTAAGATATGAGGTTTTTAAAGTTTGCATATCCTTATCTCTCCTGAACTCTCCATCTCTTCACCCATATTTCTATCTTTTCTTGTAGATTTTGTAAACATATTTATCATGGTTATTTTAAATTCCTTACCTTGTAATTTCAACATAGGGGACATATATCAGTGTGATTCTATTAACTGGTTTTTATCTTCTCTTCATCACATTTCCTGTTTCTTCTCAGGAAAACCTTGTAGATAATATGTTGTCAAGATACTGGATTCTTTTTCTGCCTCTGAAGATTGTTGAGATTTCACTTGGAAGGCAGTTAAGTTACTGGTGGCTCATGTTGATTCCTTTTTAAGATTGCTTTTAAGTTTTTTAGATGATTTCCATTTCAGTTTCAATTTTGCCTTTAGCTTTATGCTGTTTCTCTTAGTGCTGGGATGCAGCCTTTGCTCTTATACATGGTCATTCGGGGGTTTCAGTATAAAGACCAAAGGTTCCTCTCACCAGATTCCTTGGACTTGGCACAGGACCAGAATTAAAAACTGTTTTTCCAGGGGTTCCTGGGTGACTCAGTCGGTTGAGCGTCCGACTTTGGCTCAGGTCACAATCTCATGGTTCGTGGGTTTGAGACCCACTTCGGGCTCAGAGCCCGGAGTGTGCTTCAGATTCTGTGTCTCCCTCTCTCTCTCTGTTACTCCCCCGCTCCTGCTCTGTCTCTCAAAATAAATAAATTTTTAAAAAATGTTAAAAAAAAACAACAACCCTTTTTTCCCAAAGGTAAACAGCTGCTGAAATCTGTAATCAGTTCTTTCAGTGTTCCAGCTTTCTTTTCCCTTTGTGCTTCTTGCAGTCTTGCCCTGAAGATGCAGTTAACCAAGGTTTTGAGGAGGGGTTTATACTATCTTTGGGGTTCTCCTTCTATGACTTCTCCATTCTCAGATTTTGTCCTCAATTTATAGCCACTCTAGTGACTCCGAACTTGATCTCAGATTTTTCTGCACAGGATGACTCCTACTTTCCCCCAGAAATCTATCCCCTGGGTGCTGCATAAACTACCAGGGCACACAATGGAATATCTGGATAAATGTAGATCTTATGAAGTGTGGTTTCTTCCTTTTCAAATGTTATATCCACTTAAGTTTTTGCCTCCTTTTGATCACTCGTTAGAGGTGCTTTCCAAAACAAATTGGTCTTTTACAGTTGGTCCACAGTTTATCATACCAGCTGGAAGGTTGTTTTGATACAAACTTCTTTGCCATTACCAGAATCTGGATGTCTAGTTGAGCAGTTTCTCAAGCTTTTTAGTTTTGGGACTTGTTAATATTTTTAAATTATTAAGGATTAAAAGAATTTTGTGCATATGTGTGTGTGTACCCTATTAGAAATTAAATATTTTTCACCACTCATTTACTAATTCATTTTAATACAATATAAAAATAATAAACTCATTGCATGTTGACATAAAATCATATTTTTACAAAAAATAACTATTTCCCAAAAGAAAAAAAATACTGACAAAAGTGGAATTGTTACATAATTAAAATTTATTTAATATCTTGCTTAATAAACAGCTGATTTTCACATCTGATTCTGCATTCCATTTGTTGCAAAATGTTGTTTGATTTTGAAAATATGAAGAAAACCTTCCTTCATGCATTATATGTAGTTTGAAAGAAAATATTTAAAAAGCCTTCTTAGATTGTCATGGATATTCTTCATTAATACCACACCCAAATGTAACAATTGGTAGTTCCTAAACAATTAGTTGCAATACAGAATCTGAAACCATAGCAATGTACTTTTGTAGACTGTTATGTAAAATCCGATGGTCTGTTTAAAAAAAATTTTTTTAACGTTTATTTATTATTGAGAGACAGAGACAGAGCATGAGCAGGGGAGGGACAGAGAGAGAGAGGGAGCCACAGAATCCGAAGCAGGCTCCAGGCCCCAAACTGTCAGCACAGAGCCCAATGTGGGGCTCGAACTCACAAACCAAGAGATCATGACGTGAGGAAAAGTCAGACACTCAACCGACTGAGCCACCCAGGTTCCCCCCAGTGGTCTATTTAAATGGATATTTTACCCAGGCATTTTTTGATAATATTATGTATTAGTCATTTGGAAAGTAACAGTTCACTAACAGAACATTTTCCAAATTTTGACATATTCTCATATACAATATTACTTGAAAAAACCCATAACCCACATGTGTTAATATCATCACCAACGTCATCAGAAAAGTCTGTTGGGAAGCTGACAAGCTCACAGTAGCAAATAATGCTTTCCAACATAACAGCCTTTACTTGAAAGCTTGGATTTTATCATTGGTAACAAATATTGGCACATGTTTTCCCTTGAATTGATAGGCTCACATTGTTCAAGAAAATGTCTACCAGATACCCACATCTGAATAATAGTTTTACTGAAGTAAAAATGCTATTCCACAAAAAGATACAGATACCCCGTTTTTCGAAAGTTTGTGTTATGCCACTTTGTTTTTACTAGAGACCTCCATTCGTACCTGTTTTCACTAACCAAAAGAAATCCAAAGATGATTTTTGCTTTTACAAAAAAAGGTGAAATGCAAAACCAGCTTTCAGTGCTTGTTTTGCAGTGAACTAGCTATAAAGGCACTGCTAAGCTCCTTCCCAGGAATTGCACTCAGCTTCACAGCATCAAGCTACCATAGCTTTGAACTATGGTCTGTGAGCATCTTTGCTTTATCTCAATTTATTTTACACATCCATTAACAAGATGTGTCAGAAAAGCCAAAGACAGGTTATTTTTTAGATCTGGGAACACTTAAGAATTTTCCCATATAAGTTAATGGTAACTGCTTCTTCACTTTATGCCATCTCAACTTATGAAACATTTCACAGGAACATTTTTTTTGGATACAGTGGGATGGCAGGGGTAGGCCCCTGTTTTCAGTTCTCAGCTCAAATAATTACACCGTCACTTTTCCTTACAAAATATATTATAATTTGATATGCAACAGAAGTGCCTTATGCATACTTCTTTAACTATCACACAGAATATTGAAATATGTGTACTCGAGGGTGGAGATCTAATAAAAGTGATTTTTTCTCCTGCTCTATTAAGAACAGTCTTACATGAAACTTTTTCCCTATGAATTAGAAATGTAGTTGTTACTATTATAGATTGGTGCCAGTGTTATGTTGATGTGCCTGCATTGTACCCACTGTATCAATCATTTTTTTATCTTCTATATTTTATGATATTTTGAAACTTTGGAGGGCCTTGCTGGCTGGGGAGAGATTGCCCCTCCTAGAGCTGGCTGATTTCGTAGGGATGGTAAACCACCTGTTGGTGAGCCTACATTTTATATAAAAACCAACCAATCCCAAGTCCATCCCCTCAACCATGTGCTTTATCTAACTCTCACACACCGAGCCAACATTTCCTGTGTCCTAAATCACCTAGGACTAGGTACCATACAACTACGGACGCATAGCCTCCACCACTACTCTAAAAAGCTAATCCTAAACTGTTTCTCCTACCCTGCCTTGCCTTTCCCATGCAAGCAGGTCCCACAAAAGGCTCTGGCATAGGCTTTCCCCTCTCTCCTTTCTGTGTCCTGACCAAGCCTGCTGCTCCTCTATGTGGCCCTACAAGGCATGGTGTGCCCTCTCCTCTAAGGAAATGTAATGAAAATCTCCTTCCAATGAGATTAGCCTATGTCATCACTCAGCCACCTTCATAAATTAAAATTCCATAAGTACAAATGAGACACCCACCTTTAAAAGACAAGGTTGTTATTATTAACAAAAAGAGTTTTGATTTTGTGGACTACCTTCCCAAATTCTCCTGCATAAGGATCTCACGTACTAAGATCCATGTCACACTTCGGGAACTGCTGGTTTAGGCCTTTCTGCTTGTTTTTCATGTCTTTAACATTTTAGTCCTCTTTCTTTTGTTTAGTCTTCTATTTATAGGCATTCTTAAATCTCTCCACAAAAAGAGAAATCATTGTCTAATATTTATCTTCCTCTTAGTTTTCATATTCTTTCCTTTCTTTCCCTGTGCAATGTCTTAACTGTTTCTTGTGCTCAGGCTCATATCCTATTCTCACCATGACACCTGCCATCAAATTTCAAAATCAATATGCTTTGGACCTAGGTGATAGTTTAGTATCACTTCTTTTCAATAAATTTCTTTCCAATAAGTCTCTGTATTCCGTATCATAGCGCTCAGATTCCTGATACCTACCCACCTTGATTTGGGTGAAAAACACTAACTCATTCTTAACATATTTCCCAGGTGCCTTTTCACATCTTCATTGCTTTTCTTCCCCCTTATTGCCTGGGAAAATAAATATTTGTTGATAAATGGATTTTATTTCACTGGTCTCTTGTTGTTATCCTTTAAGGATCATTCTTCATCCTCAGTTCTTGCCTTTGTAAAAGTCCTATCAGCTATAATAATCTGATCCATTCTCAAGTTGTGATTTTCTTGTTTTATGTGAATGGCTTTCAAATACATATTTTCAGCCCACTTCTGCCACCTGAACTCTAGTATCTATTTTCATCTGCCTGTAGCAATACAACAACAGTTATCTCATCCTTTTGGTTATTGATATAGCATAAATAATAGTCCTTATGTTTACCTTATCCTTACTTATTTCTATATCCTTTTTCCCCATAGTCAGTCTCTTGTAGTATCAGGTTGATTCCATCACCTCTGCTACACTTGATCTCTCCACAATTTGTGTTATTTCACTTTGTGAAATATCTTTACATCCTCTCATATCCTCATTTGCTACTGACCTCTTCCAAAATGAGAGCATATTATTTCAGTAACTTCTGTAATTACTATTTGGATTTGCCATCATTTTTACCCACTTCTTTCAGTTTATATTGTCAATATGCCAAAAAGAAATTACTTATTATATGAAATTTAAATCCCTTCTTTTTCAAGGGCTGATAGAAGAATATCCCATCTGATCATTCCAAATTTATTTCTCTCTGTGACTGAGAACTCTTGCTCATCTCTCTTTGTTCTAGTCTCCCAGATATACTCCATACAATTGATTTCATTCCTCACAACTGGACTTTTCATTATATGACAGCTGCTATATACCCATATAGATACTTGCAGTTATCCAACTACAAAGTTAGAGGGTACAGTAGAACACACAAGACCACCTTACTTCTGACACCAACTATAAGTTTGGGGGTCCCCAAGACTACTTCTAATATAAACAATATGCTATAAGGACTCACAGACCTTACTAAAAGCCATAGTACTCACAGTTACGGTTTATCACAGAGGAAAAAAGTATAGATTAGAATCATCCAGACATAAAGGGCAGAATCCAGGAAAGTACCAAACATGAAGCTTCTGGTAAACCTCTCTCTATGGAGTCACAGACAGCATTACCTTGCTGGTGTGACAATATGTACAGAATATTGCCAACCAGGGAAGCTTCACCTGAGCCCATTGTCCAGAGTTCATACTGGGGCTCCATCACATAGGCATGATTAACAATACATGTAGCCCATCTCAGTTTTCAGCCCCTTAAGAAGTCGAGCTAATACTGTGTGACCTAAAACCCCCACCCTAAATCACAATGTTGGTGTGGCTCAAAGACCTCACCCTAAATTACATTGTTACTTTCTGGCTGGCCAAAGCTTCCCAGGCAAACAAATACATATTCCAAGGGCTTAGAGATTACTTCCCAGAAGCCAAAGGCAAATGTCAGATGTCTCTTTGGGCAAAGTTATATTCTTTACTATATCATTCAGTTAAAAGATCAAGTTTCACTTCCTCCATGAGATGTTCCTTGACTACTCCAGACCATGTCAATTCCTTTTTTGCTGCATTCATATTCTACTTATGTATGTAAACTGTAAACAGATGCATCCTCTGGTATGATCAAACTTCTTTCCCCATCTGATTAACAATTCCCTCAAATAAGTTTCTCTCTTTTACTTTTCCTTACTGTAGCTTGTAACAGAGGCTAGATATTCAATAGTTACCTGACTCTTTGATACCATGCAAGGAAAACATCTTTCTCGTCCATTCAGAAATCATTTAATGATTAAGTTCTTTTAAATATACATGCCAAGATCACATCCCTTTATCTCAGATAACCATGTGTTAATGTATACTCAGAAATTAGTCAATAAAATATTGACTTCCAAGATCATAAGTTTTAGTCGGCAAGGCAATATTATCAAATGGAGCATTTTACATATAATATTCATATTAAAATAGCAGGTTGTTAAAAGATTTCTTTAAATTTTTTTAATGTTTATTTATTTTTGAGAGAGAAAGAGACAGAGCATGAGTGGGTGAGGGACAGAGAGGGAGACACAGAATATGAATCAGGCTCCAGGCTCTGAGCTGTTGGCACAGAGCCCGACGCAGGGCTTGAACTCACGAGCTGTGAGATCATGACCTGAGTGGAAGTTGGACACTTAACTGACTGAGCCACCAAGGTGCCCCTAAAAGATTTCTTTAAATGGATGGTCCAGACTATAATTATAATCTAATTTCAGACAAATTAGACATTAAAGGATAGAAATAATATATGAAGGTTTTTGGATAAATTGGATAGTAGCATGTCCCTGAAGGTGGTTGAGGTTCTCAGGAAGATGATATAACTCCAGTTACTAATACAGATTAGTTTCAGTGTGTTCTAGAATTACACATGAATGGAATTGTATAATATATACTCTTTCGCATAAAGCTTTCACTCTGAAAAATGTTTGAGATTCATCTGTTTTGTCATTGTGTATCACTAGGTGTTTTTCCTTTTTTATTGCTGAATAGTATTCCATTTTATACATACATGATACAATATTACCATTTACCTTTTGATGGATACTTGGGCAGTTACCAGTTAAGGGCTATTTGTAAATAAGATGCAAGTCACGGGTAAAATGAATCCATATTTAAAATTACCCTACTAGACGTGGGTGGTAGTAAGGTAACAATAATAAGATATAGCCAAAATTTTATAAGAAAAATGATAGTGAGGGTAAGTCAGCATTATAAGCATACAGTTGAAGAATCCAGTCATTCATATCCCCCATAGGGAGTAGTGGAGTTAAGGTATGTTACTGCATTGGGAGGAAAACTTGAACTCATCCTTCCTGAAAACTGAAAAAATAATTCAGCAAATGAAAGGAGGAAAAGTTAGAATTGATGGTCAGGAGAATTTAGTATAATAAACATTCTGGCAGCAGCAGTCAGCATACAATGGTGATTATATTCACATTCCAAGTATGCTTTGTCCTCTGGTTTATTTTACAATTCCTAATGGAAATACATTTCCCAAAGTCTTCCCGTTCAAGAGAAAATAAGTTGTGTGGAGAGTTAGGGCCTAGTGTTCCTCTCAACACTAGGAAATAAGTGCTTGAGAAAAGTCATTTGCAAGAGAAGAAGAAACAAATGGAAGTATTTTATAATACTTATTTAGGCATAAGGGAATAAATATTTAGGCTTTCATCTCTAACTGAACATTTTTCTTGATCACTGGTTAGTACCCTTGATAAGCTCACACCATTATTTGTGAATCTGCCCATTTCAAGAACAGTGTCATTTTCATCATCCTTTGTCTTCTGTTTACTTATCCTTGTGTTTATTATACCTGCTTAATGCAGGTATTGTATTTATAATATGCCAAAAATTTGAGTGTTCTTTTTATTTTATTTTGAGAGAAAGGAATGTTGGGGGGGCGGGCAGGGGAAGGGCAGAGAGAAAGAATCCCAAGCAGGCTCTCCACTGCCAGTGTGCACAACTCACAACTGTGAGATCACCACCTGAGCCAAAATCAAGAGTCTGACACCTAACCGACTAAGCCACCCAGGTGCCCCATGAGTGTTCTTTTCTTACGCCAATTTTTCCACATTTTAACAGTATGGCAGGATTTGGTTTATGTCATATAAATTTTCCCTATCAAGAGGTAATTTATTTTGGCCTTTCTGTAGACCACAATAGTGAGGCATACAGTCACTCAATAGGTTGTTTGTATATACTTTCAATCCATAACATTTATGTGAAGACTTACAGTGTTGTTAATTGTATTCTTTTCTAGAAGAAGATGGGAAAGCTGAAGATGTTTTAGTGAAGTTCAAAGAATACCAAGACAGGCATTCTAGATCAGTCATATTCAACCACAAAAGACTAATTAAGGAAAGAAGTAATATTTTTGGGAAAACACTTACTATAGGCAAGAACTGTATTATTTCAAAAACAGCACTATGTGAATATAAGCCTGATGGAAAGGTTTTTAAAAATATTTCAGAATTAGTCAGTAGAAATATAAGCCCTGGAAGAGAGAAGTTTGGTGAGAGTAATGGATGGGAGAAATCACTCCTCAATTCTAAGAATGAGAAAATTCATACTACAGTGAATCTCTATAAACAAACAGAAAGGAGTGTGAGTGGTAAACAAGAGCTTATTCAACATCAGAAGGATCAAACTCCAGAGCAATCATTAGATCATAATGAATGTGAAAAATCCTTCCTTATGAAAGGAATGTTATTTACACATACTAGGGCTCACAGAGGAGAAAAATCCCTTGAATACAATAAAGATGGAATAGCCCTAATTGAAAAGTCAAATCTCAGTGTCCATTCACAAACCCTTATTGAGAAGAAACCCCATACATACAGCAAATATGGGAAGTTCCTCTGCAGGAAGTCCATTTTTATCATGCATCAGAGATCTCAAACAGAAGAGAAACCCTTTCAGTGTCCTTACTGTGGGAACAGCTTTAGAAGGAAGTCATATCTCATTGAACATCAACGAATTCACACAGGTGAGAAACCTTATGTTTGCAATCAATGTGGAAAAGCCTTCCGTCAAAAAACAGCCCTCACTCTTCATGAGAAAACACATATAGAGGGGAAACCCTATATCTGTATGGATTGTGGGAAGTCCTTCCGCCAGAAGGCAACTCTCACTAGACATCACAAAACACATACAGGGGAGAAAGCCTATGAATGTACTCAGTGTGGAAGTGCTTTTAGAAAGAAGTCATACCTCATTGATCATCAGAGAACTCACACAGGAGAGAAACCATATCAATGTAATGAATGTGGGAAGGCATTTATCCAGAAGACAACCCTCACTGTACATCAGAGAACTCACACAGGAGAGAAACCCTATATTTGCAATGAATGTGGGAAGTCCTTCTGCCAAAAGACAACCCTCACTCTCCATCAAAGAATTCATACCGGGGAAAAACCCTATATTTGTAATGAATGTGGGAAGTCCTTCCGCCAGAAGGCAATCCTCACTGTTCATCAGAGGATACATACAGGAGAGAAATCCAATGGATGTCCTCAGTGTGGGAAAGCCTTTAGTAGGAAATCAAACCTCATTCGCCACCAGAAAACTCACACAGGAGAGAAACCATATGAATGTAAAGAATGTGGGAAGTTCTTCAGTTGTAAGTCAAACCTCATTGTACATCAGAAAACTCACAAGGTAGAAACCATGGGAATTCAGTAAAGGATACGACTTTTTTGTCAAACCTTAAAGTAATAGTAAACTTTAAATAAAATAGTACATGGTGTTGCTTGCAAGTATATTGGTATATAACAGTTTAAGGTACTATACCACATATTTGCCTATTGTTTGTGAGCCTACAAAACACAAAAAGAATGACTAATGACAAAAGTCATTGAAAATACAACCCTAAATTTTTTATTATTAGATTCACCAGGCATAAACTTCCTCTGTCAAGTTTCTACGAACATTTTAAATTGCTTATTTTCAATTTCAGTACATATATTCTTGTGACCCAGTAATAAACAGTTCTGCCAGTGGTCCATGGACCACACTGTGATCAGAAGTGTTTTAAAAGAAAGGAAGTGTGAACTGTATTTCTCATTGCAAATATGAAGTAAAAATTAGTTGTTACTTCCTCAAAATTTACCAGTTATGACTTCTAACATTATAAATTAGGTTTTGCATATTATGAACCTTTATATAAATTGGATTATACATCATGTATTCTCTTTATATAAATTGGGTTATACATCATATATTCTGTATATGGCTTGTTTCATTCCTCATTATGTCTCTAAAACTCATCATTAGTGCATGTGGCAGAAGTTCATTTATTTCCATTCTATATAGAATTCCATCATATGATTAAATCACAGTTTATCCAACTACTGCTGTGGACTTTTTCATTGTTTACAGCTTAGGATCATAATAAATAGTGCTTCTGTGAACATATTTGTCTTTTGGTGTACATATAGTCATTTCTCATGTGTATATAGTAGAGATGGAATTGCTGGGTCCTAGAGCATATGTATGTTTGGTCAGCTTTGGTAGATCCTACCAAACAACTCAGAATTTTCACAGCATGAGTTAATTCTCTCTGAAGGAAAACAACTGTGAATGTTAGCAATATGGTGGTGGTTCCAACCAGAGAATTCATGCTAGAGGGAAACTACAAATGTGGAAACTGAGAATCCAAATATAATGCATGTACAAAGACTTTTAGCCACAGCCTAAAATAATAATATCAAACAAATGTAATAAATGTGAGATTGCCTCTAGCCACAGTAATGCCATATTTGAAATCAAAAACCATACAAACCATACTAAGGCAAGGAAGGCTCCTAGCATACTTTCTTGCATTAGAGAGTTTTAACTGGAGAAAACCCCTATGAGTACAGTAAAGGGGACAGGAGATAGCTTTTACCTATGTCCTGTATCTTGTTGGATATATAAAAATCATGAATATGGAAAAGCTTATAGCCATAGTTCAAATCATACACAACACCATGGAATTCACATTGAATGAGAACTCTTTAAATGAAATGGTCATAAGAATGACTTTAGTCATAGCTCACTCCTTATATAACATCAAAGAATTTATACTAAAGAAAGGGATATTAAAAAGGGGCAGGATGAGGCTTGGAACTCTAACTCTGGGAAAAACTGCTTCCATGAAAGAAGTCTAACCAAACTGAGATCGTAATGCTAGAAAGTCTATATGTAGGCACCTGGTCAATAGCTCCAGCTAACCTCCCAGCCATCATCCAGTAACATATGTCAACTATATGAATAAGCCATCTGGGACATCTAATCAAGTCTTCAGATGACTGTAGCCTCTGCTAACACCCAACTGGAACCACCAGAAAGACCCTAAGCAAGAATTGCTCAGCTAAATCCTTTTCAGATTCCTGCCCCACAAAATGGTTACATTTTAAAAATTAAATTTGATTAAAAGAAAAAAAAATCTACCATTTGCAACTACATGGATGGAACTGGAGGGTATTATGCTAAGCGAAATTAGAGAAAGACAAATATATGACTTCATTCATATGAGGACTTTAAGATACAAAACATGAACATAAGGGAAGGGAAGCAAAAATAATATAAAAACAGGGAGGGGGACAAAACATTAAAGACTCTTAAATATGGAGGACAAACAGAGGGTTACTGGAGGGGTTGTGGGAGGGGGGATGGGCTAAATGGGTAAGGGGCATTAAGGAATCTACTCCTGAAATCATTGTTGCACTATGTGCTAACTAACTTGGATGTAAATTAAAAAAATAAATTAAATTTTAAAAAAATCTAGGAGTATCTGTTATAAAAATAATGGTATGTATATTTGGATTTGGAGTCAGTGAACAAAAGCGTGGTGACTACTAGGAGATTTTTGGCATGAAAAAAAAAACTGATCCTGAAATACAGGTGAAGATTTGGCTGTATTTTTTATTTGCAATTACATACCTGAATAACAACTCACTGAAATGTTCCTATACTATCTTCTTTCTCATTTTCTGGCAGTAAATTATACTTACCAACTTGGTTAGCTTACCTATGCAAATGCATTCTTCACAATTTTGCAAACAAATGAAAATCACCCCAAAAGGCCTACTGTGGATAATGCAGAGGGAAGCAAGTCTATCTTCAAAAAATCCTGTGCGGAGTCATTTCCCTGAGGTTCCATGAACTAGATGCAGAGAGAAATCAAGATATGGAATTTAATGGATTAGTACAGCCATATCCTTGTAGAAGGTACTTTGAATGCTTTGAAGAAAGTCTAAATGAATTTTGGTTTCTAACAGCTCTTCATATATAAGCTGCTTCTTAGGAAAAGCAGGCCCAATATTTTATATTTTGGTCTGAAACAGGATTGGATTATATTCCATACCCCTGTATGAAGATTTCTTTTGAAGAAGTTGGGCACTGCTCTTTTTCATTAATTTTTATGAACATTTTATGAATGAATAAATATATAAAATGAGGACTTTTAAGCTAACTAATCTATGTGTGGGTGAATGAAGTTTTGGCAGCCCTTAGGAGTGAACATGATTTTGGAATCCAAGTCCACTTACTCCTAAATACATATACCAGGCTAGGAATTAATTCACAAATTCATATTTTATAGCCCTAACTGCAAGGTCATGAGATGAAAGAGAGTTAACATGTGCAAAGGACTGACAAGATTCCACAGAGCACATCCATGTAATGCTTTCATTTAAAAGTAAAGGATGTGACTCACCAAGAGAAAGAAAGGGTAGGTAAGCAATTAGAGAGTCTGAAAATTATCCAGGTGCAAGCTCCTCAGTGTCCTTATTCACACACAGACTGCACTCTATCTCCAGGTTGAACCACTAAGATCTGTGTGACTCTCTACTTCAGGAGAACTCAAGGCAGAATTTCTTTGCATGGGCTTCTATGCCCGTCTGTTCACTGGTTATGTAGTCAAGCTAGTCTATGTAGTCACTTAGAATTATTAAACAAGTTGGTTTTGTGGCCTACAGGGGAACTTTAGACTTTAAATAGTATCTCACCTGTCTCTGCCCTTATCTCAATCATGGTCAATGCCAGACATCCAAACATCATGAAGATAATGTTAGAGCTTTTCCAACTGTAAATGAACTCCACCTTACAAACATGGTTCCTTCATTTCCTGTGTATTTTCTGGTAATGTGTGTATGTAAATAAACTTGTTGCCTTCCTTCCTGTCCCCTAGTATCAGAGTATGCACAGTGCATCTCAACTTTGAGTCTTTCTTGCCAGTTAAGGCTTGAATCCCTCCACTCAACTTGTGGTCCAGCAATAGAAACAGGTTTGCCATGCCCTGCCTCAAAAGTAACATGCAATAGCTAAAAACACAGGCGTCAACACTTCTCTAAACATTCACCTAGGATGTTCTACCATCTGAGATATTCATCAGTTTATACTCTGGGACTTTTCAAAACCCTAAATGTGTGACAATACCAAGCACTGAGAGGATTTGGAACAACTGGAACTCTCATACATTGCTAAGGGGAATGAAAAATGATGAAGTCATTCTAGAAAACAATTTGTCAGTTTCTTAAAAAGTTAAACATATACTTCCCATATGACCCAGAAATCCCACTTCTAGATATTTATACCAGAGAAATGAAAATTTATGTTCACACAAAAACCTACACAAGTATCTACAGTATCATTTTAATCACTAAAAACAGTAAATAACCTAAATGTTTTTCAGTGGATAAAGAGATATACTTAGAACACCTACATAATGGAACAGTAAACAATAAAAATGAATTTACCCATATTATATGCTAAATTATGCTATATAAATTATGCTATAAATATAAATTATGTATGCTAAAGGAAAGAAACCAGTTTTAAAAAGTCAAAAATTACATACTGTATGATTTCATTTATATGACATTCTGGAAAAGGCAAAAATATAAGGAGAACATTAACCCAGGGGTTAAGGGTGGGGGGGAAGGTCTGAATAGAAAGGGGATGCATGAGAGAATTCTCTGAGGTGTTGGAATTGTTTTATAAACTGTTTTTGGGAAACAAATACAAATACGGTAAATATTTACAAATCTATGCACGTGTAAAAAGATCATAGAACTGTGCACATGCGTGCGCATACACACACACACGTGAACTGGAGCAGTGATAACCAGATTGTGGAATAGGAGTTTTTAACACTTGCTCTCAAATAAAAACATTAATATGAACAACCATCAACACTTGAAGTTTTTCATCTTCACAAGAAATAAGAAATCCAAATGACCAATTATAGCATTTGGGAGGAGTGCAGAAATAAAAGATACATTCAAGAGGGTAAAAAGGACAATTTCATACCACCTGCCTCACCCCTTCCCCATGCCCTCAATAAACTGTGGAGAACTATGCCCTCCATATAGTGGAAGGAGAGTGAAGAGAGCACCCAACTTTGCCATGGACCCCAGCACCACGCTTCCCAGTGAACCCAGGCTCTAGGCAAGCCCCTGCAGGCCTAAGCTCCAGGCCTGCACCAGTGCCAGGCTAGCCTCTAGGACCCAGACTCCAGGTCCACCACTATGGCTCAGGATCCAGGCCTGCCCCTGTGGACCCAGACACAAGGTTCCAGTCCAGCCAATACAGACAATATCCCAGCCCACTCCAGCACAATACTGGCTCCCACAGATCCAGACATCAGGCTGTACCCATGGTCCCAGGCTCTAGGCCTGTCCCAGCATCAGGCCAGCACCCACAGTCCCAGTCACCAGGCCCACCTCCATTTACCCAAGTACCAGTCCTGCCCCAATGGACCCCATAACCAGGCTGGCTCCCAAGAACTCATGACTAGGCCCATCCCCATGGACTCAGACACCAGGCTAACTCAAGCATCAAAGCTGGCTCCTGCATACTGAGGTTCAAAGCCTGCTACAGCAACAGTCGGCTCTGTCTGACAGACCCAGATCCCAGGCCAAGACCAGTGAACCCTAGCATCAGTCCAACCCCTGCAATCCTAGGCTCCAGGCAGGCTGCACAAACCCAATCAACAGGCTCAGCCCAGTAGACTCCAGTGCTAGCTTTGCCATCATGGATCCAAGCTCCAGTCCTGCCCCCTGCAGTCCCAGGTAGGCACCAGGCCCATCCCTTGCACCCAGGTGTCAAACCCACCAATTTTCTGACCCAGACACTAAGAACAAGCCTACCCATGAACCCCACTAGCTGACACACCCAGGATCTCTGGATAGGCTAACTTGTGAGGGGATTTCACTACTGAAGCCATTCTGTAAAGACTGGAAGGGGTGCCTCTTCAAATATGCAGATACCAAACACAAAGCCATGGACAATAAATGTAATAAGTACCCTTATAATAAGAAGGTAGTCAGAGATTCTACTCTAGAAGAAAGAAAGCGATATAACCACCTCAAGCAGAGAGAGAGGGATTTGAAGATGCTATGCTGTCAGCTTTTAAGATGAAGGAAGGGTCTATGTGTCAAGACATGCAAATAAGGCAGTTCTCAAAAGCTGGAAAAGGCAAGAAAACAGGTCCTCCCCTCAAACCTCTGGTGGGAGCAAGGCCCTACTGACAGTTTCATCTCAGTGAAACTGATTTTGGACTTCTGGTATCCAGAAATATAAGAGAACAAATCTGTGTTATTTTAAGCCACCAAATTTGTGGTAATTTGTTAGAGTAGCCATAGGAAACTAATATGGCTGGTGGCTTATAACTGCTGGAGAATGTGGAGAAAGAAAAAGATGAGCTCAAGACTTAAAACTCCCAGTTCAAGCTCTGCATAAATGACCTAAAAGCTTCTTTATCTTCCCTGGAAGAAAAACCTTATCTCGTGTACCCTCAAGGCCAAGATTTCTGAAAAAGAAGCCCAGAGCCTCATCCAGCCAGTGGATGTATTACTCTGCAAATTAAATTCCTAAACTTCTAGGGTATCTTCTCTTAAAGTGAGAGCACTGATTGGAAAAAAAAATGGGATGCTGAAAATAGGAGTTGGAATACATGGACAGGTTACAGCAAAGCTAGGGACATTGAACCCGTAAATTCTTTTGAGTCTTCTTTGCCATTAGAAGCAGCCCTACTACCCCTGCCTGAGGTTACTTCTCCTTTGCCTGAAGAACTTGTCATGGCCCCCCCAGAGGTAGTTGCCTGGAAAGGCACTGCTGATTCTCCTCAAGACTAATCCTTCCATACCTCTTTGCTTCTAAACCAATGAAGAGATTCAAGTCCCAGGATACTGTACCCAAAAAGTTAGGTACAAAGTGTGACCCAAAGGAGTTGTGCTATACACCAAAAGAACTGCATGATTTTTCTAATTTATGCAAATATAAATCTGTGGGTTATGTTTGTAAATGGATTTTAAGGTGTGTGATTATGGTGGAAAGAATATAAAGTTGTATCAGGCGGATTCTGGAGTCATTGTTTTGGTTTGAGGAGTTAAGAAAGGCTCTAATTGGCTGGCTAGCTAAAACATGGACTAACAGTGGACTACCCTAAATGAAGTTGATATGCTAGAACCTCCTTGGTATACTGCAGAGTAAGGTATCCAAAGGCTTAGGGAGATTGGAATGCTAGACTATATTTATCACCTAAGACCTGCTAACCTCCTCCAGAGATTCTAGAAGACAAACTTTTCACTATAACTGTGAGGAGGAGGCTCAGCATACCAAAGAACTCTGTTTTCTCTGTACATTGAAAATTATGGTGGAAACTGTTACCAATGACTGGAATCTCAAAATACAATAAGGAGGGGCACCTGGGTGGTTCAGTCTGTTAAGCATCTGACTTCGGTTCAGGTCGTGATCTCATGGTTTGTGAGTTTGAGCCCCACATTGGGCTCTCTGCTGTCACCACAGAGCCCACTTCAGATCCTCTGTCTCCCTCTCTCTCTGAATCTCCCCTGCTCGCTCTCTCTCTCTCTCTCTCTCTCTCAAATTAACATTTAAAAAATATAATGAGGATAATGGGATCCTGGAGTAGCAGGGGCCAGATTCCTGGCCAGTGTGGTTATGTAAAGAGCAGCAAAGCCAAAGCAGTAAACAATGTAGTCTGACTCACAGAGACCTATGGTGTTTGCTAATTGATCACAGTATACCTAGAAAAGACATATATGGTTAGATTACTAAATTCTTTTTCTTAATTTTTTTAATGTTTATTTATTATTGAGAGATAGAGCGAGACAGAGCATGAGCATGGGAGGAGCAGAGGGAGGAGGAGACACAGAATCTGAAGCAGGCTCCAGGCTCTGAGCTATCAGCACAGAGCCCGACATGGGGCTCGAACCCACCCACTGGGAGATCATGACCTGAGCTGAAGTCTGACACCCAACTGACTGAGCCACCCAGGCGCCCCTAGATTACTAAATTCTTATTTGATCTATATAAGCAGAAGACTTCTAGGATGAGTGAACAGAAGTCTAACTAGAATTACTACAGTGATTCATAACCCCTCAACCAATTCCCAAACCTGAGCCACTTTACAGACCCAGAGCCCCTTGAATAAAAGGGAAGGCCCAGGTCCCTCTGAAAAAGAACACTGCTACAGTGTCAAAAATTTATATTGTTAATCTTTCACCTACCCTTCTCCAGAGGAAACTATGGCCATTTACCAAAGTAAATGCCAAAGCAGCTGCAATGGGTAAAAAATAATTATACTTTTCAGGAATTAATGAACATTTGGTTGAACTAACTCTAATTCCTGGAAACCCAGAATGTCACTGTGGTCCACCAGTTAGAGTAGGGACTTATGGAGGTCAGGTGATCAATGGAATTTTAGAGTCCATTAGTTTCCCAACCCATCTTGTGGTTATTTCCCCAGTTCCAAATGCATAATTGGAATAGACCTACTTGGCAACAGAACCCCCATATTAGTTCTCTGACCTGTAGCATGAGAGTTATTATGTTAAGGAAGGCCAACCAGAAGCCTTTGTAGGTATAACTGCCTCTACCCACAAAAATAGTAATTAAAAAAGAAAAGTAATACCATAATCATGCAGGGATTGCAGAGATTTGTGTCACTGGACTTGAAAGATGAGGGGGGTGGTGATATCCAACATATTTCATTCAAGTCACTTATTTGGCTTATGTGGGAAACAGATGGATCTTAAGTGACAATAGATGATCATAAATTTAATCAGGTGGTAATCCTAATTGCACTCCAGATATGGTTTTGTTGCTTGAGCAAATTAACATATACTTTGGTATGTGGTATAGAGCTATTGACCTAGAAAAAATTTTTTTTCTAAACACCTGTTAGTAAAGACCACCACTGTGTTTTCAGGCTAGCAATACACCTTTACTGTTCTACCTCAGGAGCTGTGCTAGTCTGGGTTCTCCAGAGAAACAGGACCACTTAGAGGTTTATACACAAATACACACATATACACATAGATATATATGTGTACATACACATACACGCATGTATATATTTCCCATGTATATATTTACTAACATGTATGTATACAAACACATATATACACACGTATATAAACAAACAGAAGGTAGACACAGTGAAAGAGATTGACTTATTTTAAAGAATTGGATCATGCAACTGTGGAAGCTGGCAAGTCAAAAATCTGCAGGGCAGTCATGCAGGCTGGAAAACCCGGGAAGAGCTGATGCTGCAGTTCAAGCCTAAAGGCAGTCTGCTCACAGAATTTCCTCTTCAAGAGAGGCCAATTTTTTTCTATTAAAGCCTCCAACTGACTGAATGGGGCCCACACATATTATGAAGGGCAATCTGCTTTACTCAGTCTGCTGATTGAAATGTTAATCTCATCTAATAAATACCTTCAAAGAACATCTAGAATAATATGTGAGCAAATATGTACTGTGGCCTACCCAAGATGACACATAAAATTAACCATCACAAGGGTATATCAACTCTCCAGCTCTAGATCATAATTTAGTCCACCTACAGCTTGATCACACTTCCCTTCCCCAAGTCATCATGTTAGTCCATTACATTAATAAGGCATTCCTTAAGGATGGTAGATGTATGGTTAAGATATTTGTAGGTCAGTGAGTGGGAAATACTTTAGCAAAAATTCAAAGGCCTTCCACCATAGTGGAATTTCTATGGAGTCAAAGTGGTGGTATATATCTATAGATCTATATAGTTTATTTACTTTTGAGAGAGAGAGAGCGCACAGGTGAGGGAGGGGCGGAGAGAGGAAGACACAGAACACAGAATCTGAAGCAGACTCCAGGCTCTGGGCTGTCAGTGCAGAGCCCAATGTGGGGCTCAAACCCACTAACTGCGAGATCATGACCTGAGCCAAATTCAGACACTTCACAGGCACCTTGAGATATCCTTCTTAAAGTGAAACTTTAAGTGAAACTGGCCCCTCCTAGAACCAAAATAGAGCCATGACATGTAGTGTGCTCTTTGGATTTTAGACAAAACGTAGTCCTCACTTGGATATGCCATTATGGCCCATTTACTTAATGAACTGAAAAGCTGTTAGTTTTGAGTGGGGCCCAGAATGACAGAAAGCTCTTCAACAGGTCCAGCCCTCTAGGCAAGCTGCTTTCCTACTTGATCCATATGTTCCATAATATCTGATGGTGCTTGAAGTATCAGTGGCAGATAGAGATGCTATTGGGAGCCTTTGGCAGGCCCCTATTGGTGAATCACAGTGCAGAGCCTTTAGATTTTGAAGTCCTGCCATCCTTTGCTGTTACTCTCTTTTTCAGAAATAGCATTTGATTTGCTACTGGGCTTTAGTAGAGACTCAACAATTAATCATAGTCCATCAAATCACCATGAGATCTGAGGTGCCCACCAGGCCACAAAGTTGGATGTGGACAGCAGCACCACATTACCAAATGAGAGTGGTATATAGGAGACTTGGCTCAAGCAGGCCCTGAAGGCAAATTTGCATGAAGAAGTGGACTGAATAAATGCACATGACCTCCAATTCTATGATACTACCTTTTCCTAGCCCATACATGGGGAGTGCCCTACAACCAGCTGGCTGACAAAGAGAAAAATGTGAACGTAGTTTACAGATGGTTCTGTAAGATATGCAAGTACCACCCAAATAAGGACAGTTGCAGTACTATAGTCCCTTTCTGGGACATTCTTGGAGGACGATGATGAAATGAAATCTTCCCAGTGGGAAAAATTGGAAGGAGAGCATCTGGTTGCTTATTTTGCCTGGAAGGAGAAATGGCCAGAAGCAAGAATCTATATTCATAGACTATGGCCAATAGTTTGGTTGGATGGTCAGGGATTTAGAAGGAATATGACTGGAAAAATGTGTGATAAGGAGGTCTAGGGAAGTGGTATATGAATAGGTCTGAGCAGGCAAATGATGTGACGATATTTGTGTCCAACGTGAATGTTTATCTCAGCAGAGGAGGATCTTAATACATGTATAAGATGATCAACTCTGTGGATATCAGTCAGCCTCTTTCCTCAGCCACTCCTGTCATTGCCCAGTAGGCTCATAAAACAAAGTGGCCATGGTCCCAAAGATGGAGGTTCTGCATCGACTCAGCAACATGGACTTCCATTCATCGTGACTGTCCTGGTTACAGCTACTGCTGAGTTCCCAGTCTGCCAGTAGCAGAGACTGACAGAGTCACTAATATGGCATCATTCCCTGGGTGATATGGCTTTGTTTTTCCTGCACTCAATGCTTCCACCAAACCACCATCTGGGGACTTATAGTGCACCTTATGCATCACTGTGGTATTTCAAGTAACATTTGCTTCTGATCAGAGGGCTCATTTCACAGCAAATGAATTGTGGCAACAAGCCCATACTCATGCTACTCACATGGTGTTGCCATGTTTTCTATCATCCTGAAGAAGTGGTCTTGATGGAGTATTAGAATCGCCTTTTGAAGCCTCAGTTTCAGTGTCAGTGAGGTAGCAGTATCTTGTGGGACTGGGGAAGTGTCTTTGAGGATGATGTATATGCTTTAAATCAGCATCCAATATATGGTGCTGTTTTTCCCAGAGTCCAGGAATCAAGGGGTGCAAATGGGAGTGGTTCCACTCATTATCACCCCTAGTGATCCAACAGCAAAATTTTTGCTTTCCATCCCAGCAACCTTAGGCTCTGCTGGACTAGAAGTCTTAGTTACAAAGAGAGGAATGCTTCCACCAGAAGATACAACAATCATTCCATTAAAGTCAAAGATGAAGCTGCCACCTTGGATTGAGGCCACTTTGGGCTCCTCATGCTTCTGAATCAACAGGCAAAGGAGGTGGTTACTGTACTGAATGAGTGATTGGTCCTGATTACCATGAGGAAATTGGTACTACATAATGGATGTAAGAAGATTATGTGTGAAATATGAGATCCTTTAGGGTGTCTCATTACTGCTGCATCCTGCAATTAATGTTAACGGAAAACTGCACCTGGATTCAGGGAGGACTCCTAAGGACTCAGACACTTTAGGAATATTTGGGTTATCCTCCCAGGAAAGAATCAAAGCCAAATGAGGTGCTTGCTGAGGGCAAAGTAGATATGAAATGTGTAGTGAAAGAAGGTAGTTATAAATGCTACATGACCAGTTGTAAAAATGAGAACAGTAATAGTATGCATAATTCTTCCTCATTTTGTTATGTATATTTATTAACCAAATATTTTTGTTTCCTTCCCTCTCTTATCCCATCAAACATAAGATTTATTAATAATAGTTAACTTCAGGGACACCTGGGTGACTCAGTTGGTTGACTTCAACTCAGGTCATGATCTCACAGTTTGTGGGTTTGAACCCTGCATTAGGCTCTGCACTGACAGCTCAGAGCCTGAAGCCTGCTTCAAATTCTGTGCCTCTCTCTCTCTGCCCCTCTCCTTCTTGTGCTCTATCAAAAACAAACATTAAAAAAATAGTTAACTTTATATCACAATATTTAAGTTACAGGGTATAAAAAAGAGAGTGAACTTCATCCAAAGGCATCCTCTCCTGGAGAAAGGGTTAATGTGTTTTCAATTGTACACAGAATGTTTCATGTTAGTTGGAAGTAGGACTCATGGTCTTCATTTGAAGAGTGTAATTAAAGGAAATGTGTGTGGGTGCCAAGTTGATAAGCGGTGGACAGTTAAGATCATGTATATGTGTCAACTTGGCTAGACTACAGGTATTCAATCAAACACTAATCTAGGTGTTGCTGTGAAGGTATTTTGTAGATGTGTCTAAAGTCCATAATCAGTTAACTTTAAGGGAGATTATCCTAGATTTCATCAGTTGAAAGACATTAAGAGCAGAGCTGAGGAATTCCCTGAAAAAGAAAAAATTCTGCCTGTAGATAGCAGTTTCATCTCATGTCCAAGAATTCTAGCCTGCTGTTCCTGATTTTAGGCTTGCCTAGACAGCCCCTACAATCACATAAGCAGATTCACTACAATAAGTCTTTATATATACTGTTTCTATTTCTCTGATTAAATATTGACTGATAAAACTATCTTCTAACCTTTCTTCTTCCAGGCCCCTGACTAGGCCATTTACCCAAGGAGTGTGATTCTTCTTCTCTTGGGCCACTTCTCCTTCTACATGAAGTGGATGACCAAATGCAATACATTAAGTTTCATCCAATGAGAAATATTTCTCTTTCAGAGCCACCCCTGTGAAGCTTCTGTGTAACACTGCTGCTTTCCACTTCAGTTTACATTCACATATAGAGTCAACAAACTGTAAGCCAAGGTCAGCCTTTTTCTTTCTTCCTCAGCTGGTTATATGGGACTCCCATTAGTCCATATGAGTGATCTGAGACACTGGTGGAAGTGATGGGTGACAGGCTCATGTAGATTGTGTGCCCTTTAGTACTTCTTGTGCTTAATCCTCAATGTACCATTTCCAGTTTTTCAAAGATTGCACTGGGCTCATCCAACGTTATCACTTTTGTGGTTCTGACAGGATATACCTCACAATGGGCAGTTCAGGGTGCATGGTGACTTGGTTTCACATGGCCAAGCAATCTGTCCTCACAGGGTCCAGTAGCACACCAGGAGCTTATTTTCAAAAACTGTAATTATCTGCTTTGGATGACATACTCTTGCTCATCCTGCTCTGATTACGGCTTGCCATGAACTCCACACTGCATCATTTTCATCAGTCATATCTCCCAACAGTACAGTTATTTCAGATCACGTAGCTCCAGTGGAAGCACTGATTGTACTTCAGCTAGGACATGCTACAGAGCCCTTTACTATGTTAGGACCCACTCAAAGCTGATAGCATTCTTTGCCACTCTGTATATGGGTATTCTAAAATGTTGAATGTGTTGCTTTCATAGCACAAAGAATTTTGCCTGGAAGCATACTTTCTTCTCAGTAGTAGAGGATACAAATAGAGCAATTTCTTTTACTTTACTAAGTGGAAGGTCTCTGAATCTTTATAGGTTCTTCTCTCATCCTCTGAGGAACATGTGTCTTAACAAGGTTTCCAATGTGCATGACATCCTTCCCCCATGCTGTCTTATTAGATTGATTTCATCAATGAAATTAATTACTGTGAATGTCCAAATCTCCTGTTATATTTTGACAGAGGTGGCAAAATCATAAATACATATTTTGTCTGTCACTTGCGAACTGTTTTTGGTTTTCTTTTGTGATTGGGATAGAAAAGAATAAACTCATTCAAATCAATCACTGTATACTATACACCTGCTATAGCAAAAATATCACTTCCAAAGGCTGCTAATTGGTAGAGCTTGCAGTTACATTCACAGACTGGGATATAAAACAGACATATGAGTAAAAACAGGGAGAGGGACAAAACAGAAGAGACTCAAATATGGAGAACAAACTGAAGGTTATAGGAGGGGTTGTGGGGGGGGTGGGCTAAATGGGTAAGGGACACTAAGGAATCTACTCCTGAAATCATTGTTGTACTATATGCTAACTAATTTGGATGTAAATTTAAAAAAATAAAAAATAAAACAAGTTAAAAAAATAGACATATGATACTGAGGTATAATAGTGACCACTAACCTTACATCCTTTTGATCTTTAGGGTGGGACTAATCTCTACCATCTCTCTGGGATGTGATACAATTTTTTATTTACCATTGTAGCTTGAGGGAACAGGAATAATCTCAGAGGTTTCCACTTGGTTTTTTTCCACTGCAACTCTAACACTAAAGGCCAAGGATCCCATATGTGGATTAACTTCAACTCCAAAATGTCAATACTTATTGTAAATTTAGGGATACATAAAAGAGCCACCAGATCATCTATGAACCCAACAGATCCCCTGTAAACTAGACATTGGTCAGGAATCAACTTATTACCTGACACCCACATAAGACTATTTTAACATGTGGACTATGATAATGCTTTAGGTCTCTGGGTATCACTGTCAAGTCAGACAATGATTTCAAGATGTATGAGTATTTTCCTTTTTCCAATGTACAGTTGCTCAAGTAAATGGCCATAGGTCCCTGTGGCAGAAAGACTACAATGTCCCTCAATGATCCCTGATCCTGATATGCATGACTTTGTGTAATCCCCTTCCTTTGAGAGTGGATTTATCAACTTATTTCTAACCAACAGAATATGGCAAAGGTCACAGGAAGTCACTTCCATGATTGAAGTTACAAAAGACAACTTCTTTCTTGCTATAAGACTCTTTATTGACCGTGTCTTGCTGGCTTTGATGAAGTAAGATGCCATAGTGGTGAAGCCCAGACAGCAATGAACTGAAATTGGATCCTGGCCAGCAACCAGTATGAAACTGAGGTCCTTAGCCTAATAGCCTATAAGGAACTAAATCCTGCAAATAACCATGTGAGCTTGGAAGTGATCCTTCCCCAGTTGTGCCTTCAGGTAAAACCTGATCCATACCTTGACTGTAGCCTTTTTTTCGTTGTTTTTTTTTTGTTTGTTTGTTTGTTTGTTTAAGTTTTATTTAAGTAATCTCTACACCCAACGTGGGGCTCAAACTCACAACCCTGGTATCCAGAGTTGCACACTCTTCCAACTAAGCCAGGCACATGCTCCTTGACTGTAGCCTTATGAAAAACCTTGAAGTAGAGGACCCAGCAAGGCTATGCTTAGATTCATGAACCTCAGAAACTGTAATAGAATGACTGTGTGTTGCTCTAAGCTGCTGTTTGTGGTAGCTTGTTACAAAGTAACAGATAATACAGTGTAATAAAGGGTATGATTCCATTTTTGGTGTTTGACTGTTGTGTGTCCTTTCCTTTAGTGCGGTGGGAAGTTCAAACTACACAAACCCCAGCCTCTTCATGGGAACCCTTACACAGCCCCACCCCTAAGCACAATAAAAACCCAAGTCACTCTCCCCTCCCTGATCTCTCAATCCATTTTGAGACCTGCTTGGAATCCTGCTTTGTTCTCCCCAGAAAATATCATTATATGAGTAATAAACCTTTCCATATTCTGTTGGTGCATGTGTGGCAACATCAGTCTTGACAACCAAACAAAATTTTGAGTTGGGGGTATATCCCACATCTGTACTGTGGCTGCAAAAATTAAGACAGTGATCAGTGTCTAAGCAATAACTGCCACTACCAGGGGTCTTTCTTCTATGCTTGGGTTTGCTAATAAGCTCTGTTGCCTTTTGGCAACTGTGCATTTTGAGTTGCTAACTTCAAAGCACGCTGTTTGATCTGTGCTGCTGTCTGAGAGTTTGTGCTTTGAGTTTTCCCGCTTTGTGCTGTATTTTCTGAGTCCTACAAAACCTCTGTTAAAGATTTAACTGACCTAAATCACAAGTTTTGATAACTGGCATTTACAGAAATGAGATTCAGACCCTCCTTAAAGTAGTCCTGGGTCATGTGTCTTTGCCCAAATCTCTACCTCAGATTGAATCATATGTCTCAATTCCAGCATAAGTCATTACTGATGCTAGGCTCAGGGAAATGAAACTTACCCTGGGACAATTAGTTGTGTGTTTTAAGCAGGCACTGAACACTCATTCTAAAGTGCATGCAGGAGAAAGAGTGATAACTTGTGCAGTATTCAGGACCACTGGGTGATGGCTTCTTTGAAAGAAGAGCATATCACCATTTGGCATGCTAAAGCCTATACTCCTAAAACCAGATGGTTAACATCCTATAACATATCTTTGCTGGTGCTGCAGCCTATGCCTCTGCAAAATAGATTCTGATCCTCAGAGTTACAAAACAAAAAACAAAAAACTCATGGAACTCTGTGGCACAGTCCCTTATGAAAAGTGGCCTTGAATGCTTTATGACCACCCCTTTAAAGAATGTAAGACAATATCACCGTATTAGCCAACTGTAGAATTACACAAGAAACAGGTCACCTGGGTGGCTCAGTCAGTAGAGCATCTGACTCTTGACCTCAAGGTCATGAGTTCAAGCCCCACAATAGATGTGAGCCCACTGGAAAACAAACAAACAAACAAACAAACAAACAAGAAAGACTCTGGGTTTGATTAAGGGCCACAGATTACCAACGTTCAGAAACCAGGGTGGAAAAATCAGTACCCAGAGTTGCTAAAATATATAACACGATATATTACCTCAAGTGTCAATTTTAAACAAAAAATTATGAGACATACAAAGAAACAGGAAAATATGAGCCAAACACAGGAAAAAAGCAAGCAATAGAAATTGTCTGTGAGAGGGCCCAAGTATCTCACTTAACAGAAAAGGACATCAAAGCAGCCATTAAAATTATGTTCAAGAACTGAAGGAAACCATGATTAAAGAAGCAAAAGAAAATATGATGACAATGCTTCATCAAAGAGCAAACATTAATAAATAAATCAAAATTATAGAGAACTAAATAGAAATTGTGGAGTTTAAGACTGCAATAACCAAAATGAAAAACTAACTTGAGGAACTCAACAAATCTGAGCTGGCAAAAGAATCAATATGATCATTATGGAGATTATGTAATTCAAAGAACAGAAAGAAAAAAGAATGAAGAAAAATGAACAGAGCCTCAGAGAAATATAGGACATCATTAAGAATGCCAACATACATGTAAAGGAGAGAATCAGAAAAAAACATTTAAGAAATAATGGCTGAAAATTTCCCAGTTCACTGAAAAACTTTAATATACACATCCAAGAAGCTAAAGAAACTCTAAGCAAAGATCCACAAAGACCTCATAGTAAAACTGCTAAAAGGTAGTCAAGAAGAAAATCTTGAAAGCAACAGAAAGACTCATCACTTACAAGGGAGCCCCAATAAAGTGAACAGTAAATCTCTTATCACAAACAACACAGACCAGAAAACAATGGGATGACATATTCAAAGTTCTGAGAGGAGTTCTGGTTGGGTTGAGGGTGGGTGGGGGATCTGTATACAAAAAATTTTATATGCAAGTAAAGTTGCCTTTAAAAAATGGTGAAATAAAGACATGCCAGTCAAACTCAAACTGAGAGAATCTGTTGGTAACAGACCCACCTTACAAAATACACTAAAGAAAGTTCTTCAGAATGAAAACAAGTGACCAAAAAAGCACCAGTAAAGGTAATGATGTAATTATAAAAGATATCACAAATGCATATTTCTTCTCTTATTTGGTCCAAAAAGCAATTATATATATAAAACAATGTTTGTGCCAGTCCCATGCTATTGATAATGAATGGTGTGGCTGGACTACCCCTTGTGGTTCTTACTATAATTGCAAGATGCCCTCAACAATAAACATCAGGAAACTTTGAAACATTGAGACATTGAGAACACTCAATGGGGCACCTGGGTGGCTCTGTTGGGTAAGCACGTGATCTCATGGGTTCATGAGTTCAAGTCCCACATTGGGCTCTGTGCTGACAGCATGGAGCCTGCTTGGGATTCTCTGTCTCCCTCACTCTCTGTCTCCCCTGCTTTCTCTCTCTTAAAAAATAAATAAACTTAAAAAAAGAGAGAACGTTTATTATTTGCAAATCCTGAAAATTACATGGCACATCTGGAGCCATACAGTGAGGTTGCACAGAGAGAGAGAGACAGAAAGTAAAGGGTTTTACTTTAATTGTTTGACTAAGGGCTCATAGGTGGGAGGCCTAGGGTTTAGGGGGCTTACTCTTTATTGATGAGGTTAGAACATAAGAGCAGGAATCTGAAGTGCAGGAAGAGAAAAAAAAAAAGGAGCCCAAATGGTCAGTTATTGAAATCAACCAAGATCTCTAAACCTAAAAAGCCTTGAGAGAGGGGAGGCCTGGCTCTTTATCTAGTCATGTGGCTGGCAATGTGTTGGAGATAGCCATCTCTGAAGTGGATGCCTTGGTTTAAGTCAGGCACTTGCATTATTAAAGAAGAAAAACTGTCAGGACTTACACTACACAATACCTATACAACTGTATACAATATAACTATATTGTTAGACCTAGAACATACAGAAATTACTATATTAAACAACACAAAGAAGGCAGGTGGGAGCAAATCTGTATTAGAATAAAGAAATGATACTAGATATTAATTTGGATCCACTGGAAACAAAGAGAAATAGAAATGGTAAATAAGAAGGTTAATATAACAAATTCCATAGTATATACTTTGCTTCTTTTCTTTACTCAGCATCTTTAGTAGACACAAAAAATATAAAGTTTAGGTTCATAACAGGATATAATATGTATAATAACACAAAATGGAAGAACAAGAAACAGAGCTATATATGGGTAACATTTCTGTATCTCTCTGGAATTAATACACAGGTAAAGTAGATTTTGATAACTTAAAATGTATATGGCAAGCTACACAGGCAAGATTAAGACATTCTCAGACAAAACCTATGGTAGTTCATCACGACTAGACCTGTCTTAAAAGAAATGCTAAAGGGAATTCAAGTTGAAATGAAAGGACACTAAGTGACAACATGAAATCTTAGGAAAGTATAAAACTCACTGGAAAAGGTAAATAGTCAAATTCACAATAATATTGCAAAAGTAGTGCATAAATCATGTTTGAGTATAAAAGTTAAAAAAAAACAAAATATATTAAAAATAGCTACTGTAATTTCTTGATATGCAATATAAAAAGACATAAAATATGACATCAATATAATAAAACTTAGGGGGAGGGCAGAGGTAAAAGCAGAGAATTTTTATGCAACTGAAGTTGCTATTACCTTAAAATAGACTGTTATGGTTGTAAGATGTTTTATGTAAGCCCCATAGTAACCAAGAGAAAAAACCTATAGTCAATACACAAGAAAGGAACCAAAGCATACTTCTATTTTTAAAAAAATCATCAAATCACAAAGGAAGACAGCAAGAGAGGAAGAAAGGAACAAAGGAACTACAATGCAGTCAGAAAACAATGAATGGAATGGCAATAAGATCTTACCTATCAATAATTGCTTTAACTGTAAAGAATTAAATTCTCCAATCAAGGCCATAGAGTGGTTGAATGGACCAAAAAAAGAAGGAGAAAGAGGAGTAGAAGGAGAATGAGGAGGCAGAAGTGAGGGAGGAGGGAGAGGAAGGAGAAGGAGGGAGAGGGAGGAGGGAGGAGTGAGGGGGAGAGAGACAGGGAGACAGAGACGAAGAAGAATTCCAAAATATGCTGACTACAAGAGAATCACTTTAGCTTTAGGACACACATAGACTAAAAGTGAAAGGACAGAAAAAGATATTCTGTTCAAATGATCACCAAAAGAGAGCAGGGGTGGTTATATCACTAAAAATAGACTTTTTGTCAAAATCTGTCACAAGTCATTATATAAGTGATCATTCATAAAGAGAATATAACAATTGTAAATATATATGCATCCTACACCAGAGCATTTAAATATATGAAGCAAATACTGACAGATCTGAAGGGAGAAGTAGATAGCAATAAAAAGAGCAGAGAAATTCAATATCCCACTTTCAACAGTAGCTCTTTTCAGACAGAAAATCAATAAGGAAAGAGTGGACTTGAATAACACTTTAGACCAAATGGAACTAACGAACATACACAGAATATTCCACCCAACAGCAGCAGAATACACATTCTTCTCAAGAACACACACAACATTCTCCATCATAAATCGTATGTTAGGCTATAAGATAAGTCTTAGCACATTTAAGATTGAAATCCTATCAAGTAACTTTTTTGACCACAATGGTATGAAACTACAAATCATTAACAGGAGGAAAACTGGAAAATTTCACAAATATGTGAAAATTATACATATTCAGGAGTACACACTCCTGAACAACCAATTGATCAAAACAGAAATCAAAATGGAAATCAGACAATATCTTAACAAAAATGAAAATGGAAACAAACATATGGGATATAATAAATGCAGTTCTAATGGGGGAGTTTACAGGGATAAAAGCTACATTAGGGGGAAACAATCTTAAGTACCTAACTTCACACCCCAAGAAACTAGAAAAAAGAACTAAGCCCAAAGTTTGCATAAGGAAGGAAGTGATATAAAAGCAGATATAAATGAAAGATACTTAAAAGACAATAGAAAAGATCAATAAAACCAAGGGTTGGCCCTTTGAAAATATATAGTTGAAAAACTATTAGCTAGTCTGACTTAACCAAAAACAAAGAGACAGAGGACTCAGATAAATAATGTTATAAACAAAAGAGAGAGTTCCAATATTGCAACGAAGGATTGCAGGCAATGAAGGATTTGGAGAAGACAGGCAGTAAATTGATAGTTGGCACATCTGTAAATCCCTTGGAAATACTGAAATGAAAGAGGGCTAAATTTGGAACGATAAGAATTTCATGAAACCAAGATTATGATTAATCCACTTTCATCCAAAGAATTTAAAAAATTTAATCCCTGGAAGAATACAAAAGACCTGACAGCTGGTCCTATAGAATCAGGTATTAAGAAAGCTTTAATTCTTACTTTACTTGTTTGATAACTTTTGAATTTTGTAGCATGTATTTTTATTACCTAAATTTTTAAACTAAAAAATTAATGTAACATCAAAACTACATACACTCTCACGGTTGGCAATCTACCCAATGGAAATAAAAGAATGATGAGATAAGAATATTTACTGTATGATCCTTTGGGATGAAAAAGAAATAGAGCAATCAAATGTCTATAGGAAGGAATGGCTTAAAATATGGACATACATCCTATACCAGAAATATTCAGGAGCTTTAAAAACAATAAGTTAGATCTGTATGTACTCACCTGGAAAAAAAGTCCACAATTATTTAAGTGCAAAAAGAAATTGCTGTGAAATATGTCACTATAGGCGGTAAAATCTTCCATATACATGCAATAAACCCTCCATATTTGCAGGTATGTTTGAGCAGGAAGGAGCAACACACACATAGTGGCTCTCACAGATGTGTGGGAGGGGAATAAATTGTTTTCATTTTATTTCTGCCACTTCACTGGTTTCAGTGAAAACACTACTTATAAAATTTATTTCCAATATTGATTATAATAACTTAGAAACAGCATTGGAACTAGAGCAATTTTTACTTGTTAATAATTTTTCAATTTTCCCTGCTTGAAGTTTTTTTTTTTCAAGGATCATTGAAATAAATCAATACTAATGAAATTCATTATTTTACCAACATTTATCTTGAAGAAAAAAAAAGAAAATGTAAATTTCTAAAAATAATTTCATGATGCTAGACTAGGATGGGGAGAGAGAAGAGGAAACCTTACTGGCATCTCAACAGTATGAAGTGTCTGATGTATATTAAATTGCAAGCCATGATTAAAAGCCTTTCCACAGTCATAAGGTTTCTTCCCAGAATGAATTCTCTGATGGTGTGAAAAGCTTGAATGATAGCTAAAGGTCTTTCCACATTCCTTACATTCATAGGGCTTCTCACCAGTATGTATTCTCTGATGTTGAATAAGGTGTGAATGAAGTCTAAAGGCCTTACCACATATCATACATTCATGAGGTTTCTCACCAGTATGAATTCTCTGATGTCTTTTGAGGTGTGAGCACTGTCTAAAAGTCTTCCCACATTCCTTGCACTCATAGGGTTTCTCACCGGTATGAATCCTCTGATGCAGGGTAAGTTGTAAGCCATCACAAAAGGCCTTCCCACATTCACTACATTCATAAGGTTTTTTGCCAGAATGAATTTTCTGATGGTGAGAGAAGCTTGAGTGATAGCTAAAGGCCTTTCCACATTCTCTACATTGATAGGGTTTCTCACCAGTATGAATTCTCTGATGTATGGTAAGGTGTGAGCGATGCCTAAAAGTCTTTCCACATTCTTTACATTCATAGGGTTTCTCACCAGTATGGAGTCGTAGATGTTCAGTAAGTTGAAAGCCACGAATAAAAGCCTTCCCACATTGCTTACATTCATAAGGTTTTTCACCAGTATGAAGTCTCTGATGTTGAGTAAGCTGTGATCGCTGCCTAAAGGCCTTCCCACATTCTTTACATTCATAAGGTTTTTCACCAGTGTGAATTCTCTGATGCAGAATAAGTTCTGAGCCATAATTAAAGGCCTTACCACATTCTTTACATTCATAGCGTTTTTCGCCATTATGGATTCTCAGGTGTTGCTTAAGTTGTGAACAATGAATAAAAGCTCTCCAACATTCCTTACATTCATTGCACTTGTTACTATTTTGAATTCTCTGTTTAGTAAGATATGATATGTTAAGAATTTCTGCACATTCCTTACATTCAGACAGTTTTTCTTTAGAATGAGTTCTGTGATTACTAAAAAATAAGTGGTAACTGAAGTTTTTTCTACATTCTTTACATCCAAAGATTTTCTCTCTATTATAAAATTCCTGAGTTAGTAAAGAATGTTGGTTAAATATAGGCATATGTTCATGGTTGATAACAAATTGCCTGAAATAGGCTTCTTGTTCCTGTTGTCTTTCAAACTGAGTATTGCATTCCCAAATATCTCTGAAAATGGATTTCTCAGGATTATGACTTTTAAAGTCTTCCATGATAGCCCTTTGGGATGACTCTGTCTCATAAATGTCTTTTGGAGATAACTTCTTGGCCTCACACCTGGACACCAAGTCTGAAAGATAAGAAACACACTTTAATTGCTGGTTTTGTGTCAGAAAAGAAAATATATATGGTAGCAAAGAGAGATAATTGGAAATAATTCACGTAAAAGATGAGTCTTGGAGAACTCTAAAATATCATGCAACTGAATGAAAAAAAAAACAGTAAGGAGAACACCGAGAAATGAGAGCTCAGAAGAGAAAGTGAGGGAGTTAATTAACAAATCAAGTCAATAGTTCTGAATTTTTTTTTTTAAGATTTTATTTTTAAGCAATCTCTACACCCAGCATGGGGCTCAAACCCACAACCCCAAGACCAGGAGTTACACGTTCCACCAACTGAGCCAGCCGGGTGACCCAGTTGTTCTGAAATTTTGATCTACCTCAGAGTTTGCTGCAATTATAGATGTTTAGGAAACATTCTAGATCAAATGAATCCATATCTACCAGAGTTGGTTTCAGAATGAGATCAACTGAATCAGAATCTACAAGAGTGTATGTTTAACACTTTCCACCAGGCCAAGGGATTATGAGATGGAGACTGCTAATTGTCCCCAAATGTCTATTATTCCCCTTTTATATATGGATTGAACCAATGGTTTTTAGTTGAGAACAAGGTTGCCCAATATAAACACTGCATTTCCCAGGCTCTTTTGCAGGAGAATATGCCATGTAACTGGATTCTGCCTTAAAAAAAAAAAAAAAAAGCATAAGTATCAAATAGTAGCTTCTGAAACTTTAACAGCCAGCTGGCCCATGTCCTATATCCTCTATTCTCCCATTTCCTTAGTCTCCACTGTGGATGTGGTGTCTTGTCACATGATGGTTTTGCAGAGCAGAGCTTCCCCTCCAGCCTGGACTTTAATGCAAAAGAAAATTAACCCATATGGTTTAAGCCATTATTATTTTTGAGTCTCTGTCACATGTAGCCAAACCTATAACCAAACTAATGTAGCTTCCTATTGAACTGAAATTTAAAAATCCAATTTTTTACCATGAGAACACAGGGCCTCTGCCTAGTTAGAAGACCTCATTTTGAGTCCTTTTCCCTTTTATCCATGTACTACAACATTAATCTCCTTTCAACAATTAGGACATTCCAAAGTCTTTCCTATCTTAGAGCTTTTCAGAGGCTGTTTCAGAAGAAAAAGCTTAAGACTGACAGCTATATAAAGCATTCTATTCTAACACAATTTATTTTTTCATTTTCCTAATGATGGACATATGGGTTGCTTTCAATTGTTGGTTATTATGATCAGTACGGCTATGAACATTCTTGTACATTTCTTTTGGTGGAAATAGGACTCCTTTCTGCTAGATGTATACATTTATGAGTGAAATTGTTGCACACAGAATATGCATTTGTTCAGCTTTAGTTGACATTATCCAATAGTTTCCTCATTTTCCCATCTAACTGGAAAAGAGTTCCAGTTCCTCACATCCTCCCCAACACTTGTTATTGTCAATCTTATATTCAGGCATCCTGGCAGATATGTCATGATACTGCATTGTGGTTTAATTTGCAATTTCCCTGATGACTTGTGAGGTTGAGCACTTTTTCATATGTTTATTGGCCAATTGGATATCTCTTTTAATAAATGCCAACTCAGGTCTTTTGTCCATTTTTACTGACTGTATGTGTGTGTGTGTGTGTGTGTGTGTGTGTGTGGTAAAATTCATATAACATAAAATCTACCAGTTTCACCATTTTGAAGTATACAATTCAGTAACTTTTAATACATTCTCACTGTTGTATAACCATCAGATCACTAATTCCGGAAAACTCTCATCATGCCAAGAAGAACCCCATGCCCATGGTCATTTCCTATTCCCCTATTCTTCCCAGCCCTTGGCAACCACTAATCTGCTTTGTGTCTCTATGAATCTATTCTGACATTTCATACAAATGGAATCATACAATATGTGACCTTTTGGGTCTTTTTTCACTCTGTATAATGTTTTCAAGGATCAACCAGTACTTCATTCCTTTTTTATGGCCAAGTAATATTTCATTGTATAGATATACCATATATTGCTTATCCATTCATCAGTCAAGGGTCACTTGAGTTGTTTCTGGGTTGTATTGTTTTCTTTGTAGGAATTCTTAATATATTCTGAATACAACCAACATATTGCAAATATCTTCTCACACTCTGGGGCTGGCACTTTCACTCTCTTAATAGTATGTTTTGATGTACAGAAGTTCTCAATTTTAAGGCAGTCTAATCCCAAGGTCATGAAAAATACTGTATTCTAGAAGCTTTTGCTATTTTACTTTTCATATGTAGATCTATAATCTACCTACATTACATTTTATGATGTGAGATAGGAATCAAGATGCCTAGTTTCTTTGTTGCTGTTGTTTTTTTATTTAAAAAAATTTTTTTAATGTTTATTTATTTTTGAAGGAGAGAGACAGAGCACGAGTGGGGGAGGGGCAAAGAGAGAGGGAGGGAGACACAGAGTCTGAAGCAGGCTCCAGGCTCTGAGCTGTCAGCACAGTGCCTGATGCAGGGCTCAAACTCATGAACCATGAGACCATGATCTGAGCCAAAATCGAATGCTTAACTGACTACGCCACCCAGGTGCCCCTAGAAGCCTAGTTTTTCATATATTTACTGAAAAGACAGTACTGCCTACCTTTCTCTGTAATCCACTCCAATAAATATCTCAACTCCCATAATTATGTTGAAAAATTTCTAGCTAAAGTCACTAACAAAATCTCTTTGCCAAAATCAGTGCTCTAGTGCTAGTCATCACTCTACTTGACTCATTAGCAGTATTTGACACAAATGATCAATCCCTTAGCTTCCTATATACCATATTCTCCTAGTTATCTTCCTACCTTTCTCTTTGTATTCAGTTCCCCTTAATGCATTTACTACCTGCCCTCTAACTATCAGAATGTCCCAGAACCCAGGCTCTGGCTAGCCATCAATCTATATACTCTTTCCCTGTAACAGGTCTGGCTTAAATTCTAGTCATATACTCCTAAGTCTTAAATTTATAACTCTAGATTAAAAAAAATTCTTTAATTTATCTTTGAGAGCGCAAGTAGGGGAGGGGCAGAGAGAGGGGGACAGAGGATCTGAAGTGGGCTTCATGCTGACAGCAGCGAGCTCGATGTAGGGCTCAAACCCACAAACCGTGAGATCATGACCTGAGCCAAAGTTGGCCACTCAACCGATTGAGCCATCCAGGTGGCCCTATAACTCTAAAATTTTGATTGTGGCAAAATACACATAACATAAAATTTAACATCTTAACTATTTTTAAGTATATAATTCAGTAGTGTTAAGTATGTTCACATTTTTGTACAACCAATCTCCAGAACTTTTTCAACTTGCAGAACTGAAACTCTGAGCTTACTAATAACTCCTCCCCACCCTTTCCTCCCCCAGTTCCTGGCACCCACCATTCTACTTCTGTTTCTATGGTTTGATTACTCTGGATACTACATATCAGTGAAATCATACAGTATCTTTTTGTGACTGGTTTATTTCACTTAGCATAATGTCCTCAACATGCCAATCCATGTTGTAGTGTGTGTCAGAATACTTCCCTTTTAAGGCTGAATAACATTACATTATATATGTGTGTACACACACACACACACTTTGTTGATCCACTCATCTGTTGATGAACACCTAGGCTGCTTCCAACCTTTGGCTATTGTACATAATGCTGCTAAAAACATGGGTATACAAATAAAAAAGCATGAGTGGGGGAGGGGCAAAGAGAGAGGGAGGGAGACACAATCTGAAGCATTGAAATCATTCGTTAAAAAGAAATCATTAAAATGAATGATTAAAATGAATGATTTCTGAATGATTGAAAGCTGCTGCTTTCAATTCTGTTGGTTATATATCCAGAAGTGGAACTGCTGGATCATTTAGTAATTCTATTTTTGATTTTTTTTTGAGGAACGATCATACTGTTTCACATACTGTTTGCTGGCCATTTATTTATCTTCTTTGAAGAAATGTCTATTAAAATCCTTTCCCCCCTTTTTAATTGAGTTGTTCAGTTTCTTTGATGTTGAGTTGTAGAATTTCTTTATACATTCTGAATATTAATCCCTTGTCAGATATATGATTTATAAATGTTTTCTCCTATTCCATAGGTTAACTTTTTATTTTATGTGTTCTTTTGTATATACTTCTAGCTTTTATCTTATCCCTGAGTTCCACATTAATCTAACTGCCTACTTGAAATCTTCAAATACTATGTAATAACTGTTTCAATCATAACTTGTCCAGAGAGAACTTTCAATTCTCCCTTTTTTCAATACACTAGCTTAAACTCAGTAAATGCAACCACCTTTTTTACCAATACGTTAAGCCAAAGGCCTAGTTCTTTAATTCTTATCAAACTTACAATCCATTAGCAAGCATGGTCAACTTATTCTTTAATATGTATAATAACTTCTCATCAGTTATTACTATCATTTCTATCACAGTCTGAGCTACCACTATTTTACTACTGCAGTCACTCTCAAATTGGTCACCTGCTTACTTTCTTGTTCCACTAAGCACAACATATCTAAATGATTTCATATAACTTTTGCTTTCAAATCCCTTTAATAGTTTCCCATGACATTTAGGAAAAAAAGATCCTTATAATGATCTATAAGGTTCTATATTCTCTGTTTTCTATCTATCTCTCTGATAAAAATTTGTAGGGTACAACTAAAGCTGTATGTAGCAGCAAACTTATGGCCTTAAATGCAAATAGAAAAAAGAAATCATTAAAATGAATCATCCACATCCTGCAACCCCAGGGGCAGTGGTGTGCTGGTGAAGATTTAACAGCGGGTTCTCTGAAAGTAAATAAAAAGATAAGCAGATAGGTGACAGACAAATAAATAAGCAAATAAATAAATAAAAAGTCCCTGAAAAAAAAAAAATAAATGAATCATCTAAACATGTATCTCAAGAGGCTAGAAGAAGAATCGCAAACTAAAACCCCCAAAAATAGAATAAAGGAAAAAATAAAGATGGAGCAGAATAAATGAAACAAAAACAAATATAAAATAGAGAGGATTCCAGCAAGACTGATCAAGAAAAATAGACTATCTTCCTTACAGATTACATGAGTACTACAAAAAAAAAAAAAAAAAAAATACAGTGGAGAAATGTGGCAAACACCAGCCAAACCAAGTGATCAAAGCTAACGTCGCCAACAATGGGACAGAACGACATTATATGCCTCCTTAATGATACACTGAGAAGGATATACCACTAATGCAATAATTGTGCCAAGAATGTATAACCTGAATTCAATAAGGGGAAGGACATTCTATAAACTGGTCCATGTTCTTCAAAAGTACCAATGTCATGAAATACAAAGAAAGGTTGAGGAACTTTTCAGATTAAAGTGAAGAGAAATGTAATGTGAAATCCCAAATCAAGTGAACAAAACAATATTGGGATAATTAGTGAATATGAATACAGACAATATATGAGGTAATAGTTTGCATCAATGTAAAATTTCCTGAATTTATGAAATGTAAGAGAATATATTCATTCTCAGAAAAGATAAGCTTAACTGTTCAGGGTAATGAGACTTAACAGAAATGAAATAATAAAGCAAATATGGCAAAATATTAACAAGTGGTGAATCTAGGTGAATGGCATATGGGAGCTCTTTTGCTATTCTTGCATCTCTTAAGTCTAAAATTAATTTAAAATAAATTTCTATCTTATAAAAGAGAGTACAAATAACCAACATTACAAGTGAAAATAGGGACATCATTACAGAAGGAAAGCCATCCCCTCATAGAGTTACATTCTAGTAGAATAACATCCAATAAATGATTACTAAATGAATCAGTGTGTCAGATGGAAAAAAAAAAAAAAGGCTACAGAAAAATACATTAAGAAGGAAAGAGATATAGTTCCAAATAATGGAAGTGGGGTGTAATTTTATAGTAGTCAGAAAAGCCTTACTTCAGTGACATTTGAAGGGGGAAAAAAAACTGTAGGAGAGAAGACAGTGATGGCTATCTGGGGAAAGAGCAATCCATGCAGAGAATATAGCAAGTCCATAAAACGAAAGTTACATTGGCTTATTAGAGAAACAGCAAGGAGACTAGGATAGCTGAAATCAAGTAAGAGAAAACAGAGACCTGGAGACCAGAGAGATTCAATACAATCTAATAAAACCCCTACGATGTTGCTTGAGGAGCTTTAAAAACTGATTCAAAAACATATTTGGAAAAACAAAGTTTAACAGCCAAAATACTACTAAAGAACAAAGTCAGAGCATTTATCCTACCTATGATAAAGACATCATAAAGACTTAAAAATTAAGACAATGTGGTATTTACACAGCCCTTGACCCATAGAAAGACCAGAGGCAGACTCACATAGGAAGAATTACAGATCAATGATGAAAGAATAATTTAATAAATGATATTAGAACTAGCTATAGATATAAAGAAAATTACTCTGGTCCCCTACCATACACCATAAATAAACAAACTCTAAATGGATTAAAGACCTACAAATTAAAGGAAAAACGATAAAGCTTATCCAAGATCCAAGATGATCACAACAGCCAAGGTGTATGCCTGCCAGAAGTCAGCTTTATTTGTTCTCCTCCCTGTTGATACCAATAGATGAAGTGAATATGAAAACTGGTTGTTTCACTAAGTTGTTTTGGAAAGACCACACAATGACAATTATTTAAGAAAAAGCAAAAAAATACAAACAAACATGCTACTAGAAAAAGATTGGTGGTGGTGGTGGTGGCAAAGTAAAAATGAAGTACTCCAAGGATGCCTGAGTGGCTCAATCAGTTAAGGATCAGACTTGTGATTTCAGCTCAAGTCATGATCCCATGGTTCGTAGGATCAAGCCCTGCAAAGGGCTCTGTGCTGACAGCACAGAGCCTGCTTGGGATTCTCTCTCTTCCTCTGTCTTTGCCCCTGCCCCATGCTCTCTCTCTCTCTCTCTCTCTCTTATACACTTAAAAAAAGAAAAAAAAATCCAGAAGTACTCCACATACACACTGTCTTTATGATATCCCACCTCCTTAAAGAAATCAAATATCACAGAAAATGCATATTTAAAGTTCATTCTGAAAAGATTTAAAATCTCAATTACAAAGATAGTGTAGACTCACTCTTTCCTGCCTCTCCCTTAAATAAAACTAAAAACCCTAGAAATTAACTATCACACAGCAATAAAATAATTCTGAGAGCTGAAAGGAAGAAGGTTTATTGATTTGGATTCTCTGGCCTTGAGGAACTACCACATGGTGAGTTCTCTGGGTTTTCTTTTTTGTTTTTTTCCTGTTTATTTTTTAAATCCACTAAAATTAACACAGAATGTTAAATTTGTTTTAAGTGTACAATACAGGGATTCAACAATTCTATATATCACTCACTGCTCATCACAATTAAGTGTACGATTAATCCCCTTCACCTATTTCAGCCATCCTCCCTCTCACCTCCCCTCTGGTAACCATCAGTTTGTTCTCTGTATTTAAGAGTGTTTTTTGGATCTTTTTTTCTTTGTTTTGTTTCTTAAATTCCACATATGAATGCAATCATATATTTGTTTTTCTCTATTTCATTTAGCATTATACCCTCTAGATCTATCCATGTTGTTGCAACTGGCAAGATTTCATCCTTTTTTTTGGCTGAGTAATATTCCATAGTATAGATACACCACATCTTCATCAATTCATCTATTGATGGACACTTGGTTTGCTTCCATATCCGGGCTATTGTAAATAATGCTGCAATATACATATTGCATATATGTACATATATCTTTTCATATTAGTGTCTTCATATTCCTTGTGTAAACACCCAGTAGCATAATTACTGGATCATATGGGAATTCTATTTCTAATTTTTTGAGGAAATTTCATACTGCTTTCCACAGTGGCTGTACCAGTGTGCACCCCCACCAGGAGGGTCCCTTTGTCTCCAAATCCTAACACTTGTTCCTTGTTTTAGATTTTAGCCATTCTGATAGATGTGAGGTGGTATCAATCTCATTGTGGTTTTGAATTGCATTTCCCTGATGATCAGTAACGGGTGAACATCTTTTCAAGTGTCTGTTGGCCATCTATATGTCTTTTTTGAAGAAATGTCTATTCATGTCTTCTTCCCAATTTTTAATTGGATAATTTGGTTTTGGGTGTTGAGTTGTATTAGTTCTTTACCTATTTTGGATACTAGCCCTTTATTGGATATGTCATTTGCAAACTTCAGTAGATTGTCTTTTAGTTTTGTTGATTGTTTCCTTTGCTGTGTAGAAGCTTTTTACTTTGATGAAGTCCCAATAGTTTATTTCTCTTGCATCAGGCGACATATCTAGAAAAATGCTGCCATGGCCAATGTCAGAGAAATTACTGCCTGTGTTCTCTTCTAGGATTTTTATGGTTTCAGGTCTCATTTTTAGGTCTTTAACCCATTTTGAATTTATTCATGTGTATGATGTAAGAAAGCAGTCCAGTTTCATTCTTTTGCATGTAGCTGTCCAGTTTTCCCAACACCGTTTGTTGCAGAGATGGTCCTTTTCCTCATTGGGTATGTGTGCTTCCTTTGTCCTAGATAAATTGACCATATAATTGTGGGTTTGTCTGGATTTTCTATTCTGTTCCATTGATCTATGTGTCTAATTTTGTGTCAGGACCATAATGTTTTGGTTACTACAACTTTGTTGTGTATGTTGAAATCAGCTATTTTCTCCTCAGATACATTTTCTCCTTTTATCCTCTCTTCTTCTGGGATCCCTGCAATGTGAATATTATTATGCTTGATGGTATTACTGAGTTCCCTTAATCTATTTTCATTTTTTATTATTCTTTTTTCTTTCTCCTGTTCAGCTTAATTGCTTTCCATTATTCTGTCCTCTAGGTCATTGATCCATTCTTCTGCTTCCTCTAGTCTACTATTTACTCTATGTAGTGTATTATTAATCTAAGTTGAGTTCTTCATCTCCGATTGGTTCTTTTTAAATGTTTTCTATCTCTTTATTGAGGGTCTGAGTTCCTCCATCCACTCTTTTCACAAGTCCAGTGATTATCTTTATGACCATTACTTCAAAAAAAATTTTAATGTTTATTTTTGAGAGAGACAGAACATGAGCGGGGGAGGGGCAGAGACAGAGGGAGAGACAGAATCTGAAACAGGCTCCAGGCTCTGAGCTGTCAGCACAGAGCCCGACTTGGGGCTTGAACTCCAGAACAGTGAGATTATGACCTGAGCTGAAGTCGAATGCTCAACCGACTGAGCCACCCAAGCGCCCCTATGACCATTACTTTAAATTCTCTATCAGGCGTATTACTTATCTCCATTTCACTCATGTCTCTTGTTGTGATTTTTGTCCTGTTCTTTTAAGTGGGACATATTCCCCTAGCTCTCTGTGTCTGTTTCTATGTGTTAGGAAAGTCAGCCATGTCTCCTCTTGAAAGTGGGGGCTTATTTTTTTTCATGTTCATTCATTTATTTTGAAAGAGACAGAACACGAGCAGAGGATGGGGAGAGAAAGAGAGAGAGAATCCCAAGCAGGCTCCACGCTGCCAGCACACAGTCCAGTGCAGGGCTTGAATTCATGAACCTATGAGATCGTGGCCTAAGCCAAAATCAAGAGTCAGACGCTTAACTGACTGAGCCACCTAGGTGCCAGAAAGTGGTGGCCTTATAACGAGGTCCTGTTGTTCCCTCAGTGTAGTATCCTCAGTTTACCAGAATCTGGCACTTTACGGGTGTCTCCTATGTGTGTCACATGTACCCTATTGCTGTGGCTGAGCCACATTTACCTCCAGTCTAGTCATCTGCAAAGGTTCTCTTTGCCTGTTCTGAGCAGATCTTGGCGCCTGTGTTGTTAGTGGGCTTTGTCTGTTCTGAGCAGAGCTTGGTGCCTGTGTTGTTAGTGGGCCAGTCTGGGGCTGTTTTGGGCCTGAGGGTTTGCCAGAGATGCATTAGCACCAAACTTCAAGACACTCTCTTTGTGTTATTTCCTGAGAGGCTTTCATTGGTGGGCAGGGCCAGCAGTCAGACCAGATGTCAGCCCCCCACCCACTGCTGGGCCCAAGTTCGAACTGGTGTGTGTGGTTATCTTCCCGTTCCCAGGGCAGGAGTCACTTTGAAGTGGTGCTGGCCCCTGTTGGAGGCACTTACACAGTCACGCTTGTGGTCCCACTTTGGAGAACTCCTGCCAGGCCAGGCTGGAGGGGCAAGATCCATAGGAGAACATGGGGGAAGGCATGCAGTGTGAGCAAGGTTTGCACTGGTCTGCAGTGGAAGAGGACCTGTAGCTACTCTAGAGAACAGCTGAGGGCAAGTCCACTGTTAGCAAGGGACAGGGCATACTGTCCTTGGCAAAGTAGGTGGAGAGTGTGCATACTGTGCTGGTTCTTGCAAGTATCTCTGCTGGGAGTCAGGGAGGGAAATGGTGCCCACCAGCTCTTTTGTTCTTGGAGAAGTCTCCCATAGGTCCCTGCCCCTCCAACACACATTCTGAGATTAGCAAATAAATCCTCCTATGTATCCAAGGTGTTTTTCAAATTGCTGCTTCTATGCTATGTCTCACCAGGGCTGTTTGTTATGCTGTCTCTTTAAGGGTAGGGATTCAGTTTCCTATCACTGTCCTTGCTCTCCCAGAGTTGAGCCTGCTGAATTTTTAAAGTTCCAGGTGTTAGGTGCCACTGATTTAAGAACTTGTGAAGTTAAGCCCCTCTGGCTTTCAAAGCCAAATATTATGGAGATTCATCTTCCCAGTGTGGGTCTCCCATGCCCGGGATGCCTAGGGTGGGGTCTGCTCCTCTTCCTTGTCATTGCCTGTGGTGTCCCTCCCTCCAGCAGACAGTCTTGCAGGTCAGTTTATCTCCTGCCCACATCTTCGCCCTTCCCATCCTTTTCAATGTGGTGGCTTCCCTACACTTAGCTGTGGACAGTCTGTTTTGGCAGTCTTCAGGTCATTCTCTGGGTTATTCACACTGATGTGGGTGTTACCTAGGTGTATCTGTGGGACAAGGTGAGCTTAGGATCCTCTTATTTTACGATCATCCCAGGAGGTTTTTCCCTGGGTTTTCTTTTTATCTCTCATATACCCCCATAATGAGCACTGGACAGCAGGCCTGCAACCAATAACAGGTGTGCGTGCGCATACACACACCAAGAGAAAGCTACTCTATCTAGCCAAAAGACCAGGAGCAGGGAAGCCCAATAGACTTAGTGGGATTCCTAGCACTTCATCCACAACCTAGATCCTAGCAACAGTTTCATCAGCTGGCTGCAGAAGCGGCAAGAATTCTCAGTGACCGATCTACCACTAACAACAGCAAGAGAAAGTCTCTTGATGTACAAGCTCCCACTTCACAACCAGGGCACTGGCTGACAGACTGATTCACCCAGAAAGGTACTATTAGCAGAGTGTTGCATCTCCCTGTGTCCTCTGCCCAGTGACATAAGGAAATCCATGCCCAGTGGCTTCTGTATCTCAGTGAAGCTCAATGTATCTCAATGGCTTCTGCCTCCCTCATCCCACACAAGGTAGCCCAGCTACACTGGGGATCCACAGTAGCTTTCTGTCTCTGCAGATATCACCATTGAGCAGGAGTCCCAGCAGTACCAGAATATAAAGCATATCAGAATAGTATTGAAAGGGCTCTGAAAACTAAGCTGCCATTAGAAGTAAAGACTACAAAAGTAGGCCAGATCTATGCACTAAACCTAACAGCATGACTTCCTGCTAACATAGGAGATTTCAATAGATTCAAGTAGACTCAAGACTCTCTTGGGGTGCCTGGGTGGCTCAGTCGGTTAAGCATCCAACTTTGGCTCAGGTCATGATCTCATGACTTGTGAGTTCAAGCCCCACGTTGGGCTCTGTGCTGACAGCTAGGAGCCTGGAGCCTGCTTTGGATCCGTGTCTCCTTCTCTCTCTGTTCCTCCCCTGCTTGCGCTATCTTCTCTCTCAAAAATAAATAAAGGTTAAAAAAATTAAAAGAAAAAAGACTCTCTTAACATAATAACTGAAATGTCTAGGATACAACAAGTCACTGGTCATACCAAAAAAAGGCATGGCCAGGCATCAAAAACTGATAGAAGAATGACACTTTAAAGAAAAACAAAACATTTAGGAGAGTAGGTATCATTTTTCCATGATTCCCTCCATATTAGTTTCTTAGAGCTGATATAACAAAGAACAAAGCTGATGTGGCTTAAAACAAGAGAAATATACTCTCTCACAGTTCTGGAGCATTTATACTGAATCGCAGATATCATCAAAGACCTCTAATGTGTAGAATGGACCTGCCCTTGGCCTCCAGGACCCTACACTTTCCTAGATGACCTCCTTCCTTCCCAGTCATCCCTCTGCCATCTCTACTTCCTCAATGCAATTTTCTTTAACTTTACCAATTTCTAATCAATCTTAATTTTTCCTACTATAACATTAGAACATAGTTCTTGATCCACTACTGTTAACACATAAAAAAAGGTATACTTGTCACCCAGTAAAGCAACTCATAGGCATTTTTAAAAATTAATAAACACTCTATTGATTGTGTCCTTTGATGAATAGAAGTTTCTAAGTCTGGTGTACTCCCACTTATCTATTTTTGATTTGGTTATCTATACCTTGCTTGGTGTCATATCCCAGAAATCACTGCCAAATCCAATGTCATGAAACTTTTTCCCTAAGTTCTCTTCTAGTTTTGGGTCTTACATTTAGTTCTTTGATCCATTTTGAGTTAATTTTTATATATGGTATAAGGTATGGATCCAACTTTATTCTTTGGCACGCGGATATCCAGTTTTCCCTACACCATTTGTTAATGATACAGTCCTTTCCCCCACTGAATGGTCTTGGTACCCTTGTCTGAAATCATCTGGTCATATGGCTGAGGGTTTATTTCCAGACTTTCTATTCTATTCCACTGATCTATATGTCTGTCTTTATGCCAGTACTACTACACTGTTTGTTTACATAATGCTGTAATTAGGGTTTTTTTAATTTTTTTTAACATTTATTTATTTTTGAGACAGAGAGAGAGAGAGAGCATGAACAGGGGAGGATCAGAGAAAGAGGGAGACACAGAATCTGAAACAGGCTCCAGGCTCTGAGCTGTCAGCACAGAGCCCGACGCGGGGCTCGAACCCACGGACCGCGAGATCATGACCTGAGCCGAAGTCGGACGCTTAACCGACTGAGCCATCCAGGCACCCCTGTAATTAGTTTTGAAATCAGATTTTCCCTAATGTGTCTAAAATAACTTTCCCAGCGTAACATTCTGACCACTTGGCCTACTCCTTGGAACATCTTCCTGCTTCCTGATCATTGCTCACTCACCTGGGCACTGTTCTCCTGTCACTTCCCTCACAACCATCCAGGGCTCCTTCCCTTGCTCTAATGAAGAGATCACAGCCGGCTTAGAAATAGAAAGTCCTGGTTATAAGAAAAGAAATGGAGATGAAGTGGAAATTAAAGTACCCAAATACTATGATTCAGAACTGATCAAAATAAATAAACTATAGCACAACATGGCACTTGATAAAGTCTACAGAAGAAAAAAGAAAAAACTAAACACTCATATTTAGGTCAACTCAAGATTAAAAAAAACACAAATAAATAGGTGATAAAATGCTACTTAAATTAGATAAGATTTCTGTCCCTACTTTGCTATGAGGAAAAAAAAAAAAAACAGCTTCCTGAGTATCCTTATTTCAGATATTTTTCAATGATATGTGAAAAGTTCTTAGACTGTAACTCCCAAATGCAAATTGTTTAAAAGAGAGCACATTAGTTGTAGGAAATGGAAGTGTTCATTTGAGCACTAAATAGTAAGTGATACTTCTTGATGCAGCCCATTGCTACATTAATTGGGAAAGCTATTTAGTTTTAACCTATGCTAGGGCACCTGCAGGTTTAGTACAGTGCAAATGAAAACAAAAGATGAAGTGGTTTCTTTGACCACTGAACTAATTAATAATTAATTAATATTAAGTTAATATTAAATAATTAAGCATAAGCTTTCCTGGTACAGAATTCCAATTCTGTTCTTTAATTATCAAGGAAGAATGTCAATTGTAAGTACCAGAGGAAGGTGTAAGGATGGGGAAAAGGGAAAATGAATGTGCACCTCTATCTAGGTGTGCTCATTTCTCTGCAAAGAGAAAAGTCACCTAGTTATTTGAAATGTAGCCCTAAAATGCATGGGAAAGAAAGCAGAAAACAAGAAACCAAGAAACACATTCTAAATTATAAGAGGCAGATAATTTTACCCAGTGAAACCAAGTTGCTATAGTTCTCCAACATCACATCTTTGTACAAACTCCTCTGCGTAGGGTTCAGGCATTCCCATTCCTCCTGAGAGACATCTATAGCCACATCTTTGAACATCACCAACCCCTAAAATGACAAATCACAGTACTATTTTTGAAATTATAAGAAATATTTTTCAAAAGGAAGGAGAGGTGCTAAAAGAAAACATGCAAGACAGGAGTAGTGTATATAGTGGATAGTGAGTATATAGGCAAAGGTTGGAAGCTTGTGACATGTGTCAAAAAGGGATTCAGGGAACCTGGGGGCTCTAGTCGGTCAAGCGTCTAACTTCAGCTCAGGTCATCATGATCTCACAGTTCATGTGTTCAAGCCCCCTCATTGGGCTCTCTGCTGTCAGCACAGAACCGCTTTGGATCCTCTGCCCCGCCCCTCTCTGTCCCTCCCCTGCTCATGCTCTTTCTCTCAAAAATAAACTAAAAAAGGGTTTAGTGGGACTAACGTGGAGTACCTACAGGTTCTTAAAAATTCAATTTCTGCAGACACATCCCTTACACAGGGTGGAAAACTGTTAGTCATCTAGAAATTTAAAAAATAAGTAGAGGTTCCCAACTAAGTTAAATAGCTGGAAATTTTTTAATCTTTCCAGATGTGTCATGAACACCTCCATCTTGAGAAAAAGGACTTGAAGATTTTTCTTCATTATTATGATATCACATCATAAGCATTTTTTACTTTTCAGGCAAATTCTTTAGTAAGTATCTAGTATAGCTTGTACTTTCCAAGGATAGATAGAACAACATTTCCCATCCCATATGCTCTTCTTCAGTGTAATCTGGACATGCCCCCACACCATTTGTATAGGAACTATGTTCTCTGCCCTTGAACCGGATCCTGAGAAAACAAGTTAACTTACTCAACTTAAAGTATAGCAGAAATGACTTCTGAAGCTAGAATATAAAAATGTCTCCCTATCCAGTGAGAACCTACACCAATTCCTATAATGTAGATTTGAAAAAGTAAAAATTGTGGAAAAATTCGAAGATTTCTCATGTGTGATTCAATTAACCATTTTCCCCTGACAACAGCACTTCCGGTGAGGACATCTTAGCTGGGTGGCTGGTTTTTCTCCTACAGTCTCACTCTGCTCTCAATCTCACATTGTCCTCTCTGCTCCTCAGTGCTGGTGCCAACAACTGTCCCTCCTTCTCTAAAATCTAACGTCGCCATTTTATCAGACTATACATGCATTATTTCTACTTATTATAGTGATTAGCTGACATCCGGCTTTTTCCCCCCTAGGACTTTTAGCTCCTGGCTCAGTGCCACTATCTCCAATACTACTCCTATATTAATTCTCAGTAATTTCAAATATCTATATAAGTATTCCAACTATTAACCTGGCCTCCCAATTCTCTCACCTCCTCTCCAATGATCTTGCCTTCCACTCTAGTTTACTCTTCAGGTCACTACCCTAGTAACTGCAACATCTCCAAAATATCAAGTGTCCTTCTCTCTGGTCACCTTTATTATTATTTTTTAATGTTTTATTTTATTTTAGGGAGAGAAAGCAGGGGAGGGGCAGAGTGAGAGAGGGAGACAGAGGATCCAAAGCAGGCTCTGCACTGACAGCAGAAAGTCCAATGTGGGGCTCAAACTCACCAATGACGGGATCACGACCTGTGCCAAAGTCGGACGCTTAATTGACTGAGCCACCTAGCTAGGCGCCCCACCTTTTTTTTTTTTTTAATTATTTAATTTCTTTTGAGAGAAAGAGAGAGACAACATGCGTGCATGAACAGGGGACGGGCAGAAAGAGAGGGAGAGGAAATTCCAAGCAGGTTCTGTGCTGTTAGAGTGCAATCTCTGGTCACCTTTACATTGTCACTCCCCACTCATACCTCTTCTCTTCTTACCCAACTCAAATTCTATGTTCAACTAATCATCTAACTTCATAATGACTGCTAAGATGAACTTCCTTTTCATACTTGCTTAGCAAAGCCTGAATCCTAGATAAATCTAACTCTCTTCTTACTCTGTCACTGTATCTATGTAGCCAAACATGACTAGAGAAAATAACCAACCTTAATGACAGGTTTTCATTTTATATTTTATTTTCCTTTCTTAAATGGTTCAGAACAACAACAACAAAAAAGATAAACATTCAGAGGTATTATTTCCAACCCTTTCCTTTCCATTGTCTCCCACCTCCTAACCGCTATAGATGAGCAATTTTATAAGTTTTTTTTTGTATGTCTTTGCAAAGTTTTTAAGCAATTATAAATACATATGTATGTATTATTTTTCACACTTTTACACAAAAGGTAATGTACTATAATATATACATTGTTCTGTATTTGATTTTTGAATTCTAAGGTTAATGGTTTCCTTATTTTCCTATAGGTACATATCACCCATTTTTTGTATTTATCATAGTTTATTTAACCAGGCATCTATAAATGGACAATTGGTTGTTTCTAATCTTTTGCTATAAGAAGCAACAGTGCAATGAATACTTCTATAAATGTGTCATTTTGTATATACACAGATATATCTGTAACAGAAAATCTCAGAAATCAGATTGCTAGGTCAAAATGGAAAATGCACTTGTAATTTTGGTAGATGCTATCAAATTTGCCCTCCACAGTGGCTGGACGATTTTCTCAGATACCAGCAATATATGAGAGTACCTGTTTCCTCACAGCAAAGCCAGCAAAGTGTTTTGTCAAAATATTTTGTTTTTATCCATTTAATAAGGTAAAGAAATTGTATGTCAGTAGAATTTTAATTGGTATTTCTTGAATTATTTATTGAGTATTTTTTTAAGGGCTTTTTATGTTTCTTTTCCTGTGAAAATTCTGTTCATATACTTTGACTCTATCCTACTGGGCTGTTGGTCTCTTTTTTAAATTTCTTAGTCTTTATAGGGGTGTCTGGGTGGCTCAGTTGGTTAAGCGTCTGACTTCAGCTCAGGTCATGATCTCATGGTTTGTGAGTTCGAGCTCCCTGTCAGGCTCCATGCTGACAGCTCAGAGCCTGGAGCCTGCTTTATATTCTGTGTGTGTGTCTCTCTCTCTGCCCCTCCCTCACTCGTGTGCACTCTCTCTCAAAAATAAATGTTAAAAAAATTAAAAAATAATAAATTTCTTAGTGTTTATAAATTAGATAAGTTTAGCATCTGTGCATGAATTGTAAATACTTTCCCAATTTTGTAATTTCTCTTCTGACTTTGCTTACCAGTGTTTCTTGCCATACAGAAGTTTTTTTATTTTTATGTAGTCAAATTTGTTAATACTTTCTCTTTTAGTTTCTACAATTTTGAGTCCTAGTTAGGCAGTTCTTCCTCACATCAAAGTTATGAAGGAATTCTCCCATGTTTTAATCTGGTAATGTTATAATTGCATTTTAAAAACTTAAATGACTCAATTTAATTGGAGCTTATCCGATATGGTACATGAGATAAAGACTGGGCTTATTATTTTCCAACATGACTACCTAGCTATCCAATACCATTCGTCAAGTCTATCTTTAACCAAGGAGGTAAAAGAACTGTACCGTGAAAACTGTAAGATGCTGATGAAAGAAAAGTGAAGAAGACACATCTGAAAAGATATTCTATGCATAAGGAAATGGAAGAATTAACATTGTTAAAATGTCCACACTACTCAAAGGAATCTACAGATTCAATGTAATCCTTCAAATCCCAGTGGTATTTTTCACAGAAATACAACAAACAATCCTAAAATTTGCACGGAACCACCAAAGACCTCAAATAACCAAAACAATCTTGAGAAAAAGGAACAAAGCTGGAGACATCACATGTCCTAATTTCAACTACATTACAAAGCTATCGTAATCAAAATAGTATGGTATTGGCATAAAAACAGACACATAGATCAATGAAACAGAACAGGGAACCCAAATACCACATACAGTCAATTAATTTATGACAAAGGAGCCAAGAATATATAGTGAGAAAAGGACAGTCTCTTCAATAAATGGTGATGGGAAAACTGGACAGCCATATGCATAACAATGAAACTGTAGCACTCTTATATCATACACAAAAATCAACTCAAAATGGATTAAAGACTTGAATGTAGAACCTGAAACTATAAAACTTCTAGAGGCAATCATACAGGTAAAGGTACTTGACACTGGTCTTGGTGATGATTTTTTTGGATTTGAAGGGCAAAGAAGAGCAAGAGCAGAAGAAGAGCCAGAAGAGCAAAGGCAACAAAAGCAAACATAAACAAATGGGACTATATCAAACTAAAAACCTTCTTTATAACAAAGGAAACCATCAAAAAAAGGAAAAGGCAACTTACAGGGAGAAAATTTTTGTAAATCATGTATCTGATAAGGATTTAATATTCAAAATATATAAAGGACTCCTACAACTCAATAGCAGAAGAAAACAAATAATAAATAATCTGATTTAAAAATGGGAAGAGGAATCAACAAAACTAAAAGGAAATTGATGGAATGGGAAAAGATATTTGCAAATGACATATCAGATAAAGGGTTAGTATCCCAAAGCTACAAATAACTTACCAAATTCAACTCCCAAAAAAACAAATAATCCAGTGAAGAAATGGGCAGAAGACAAGAATAGACACTTTTCCAAAGAAGACATCCAGATGACCAACAGATACATGAAAAGATGCTCAGTCCCTCATCATCAGGGAAATACAAATCAAAACCACACTGAGATACCACCTTATACCCGTCAGAGTGTCTAAAATTAACAACTCAGGAAACAATAGATACTGGCAAGGATATTATGAAACGGGAACCCTCTTGCACTATTGGTGGGAACGTAAACTGGTGCAGCCGCTCTGGAAAGCAGTGTGGAGGTTCCTCAAAAAATTAAAAATAGAACTACCCTATGACCCAGCAATAGCACTACTAGGAATTTATCCAAAGGATACAGGAATGCTGACTCACAGGGCACATGTACCCCAATGTTTATAACAGCACTTTCAACAATAGCCAAATTATGGAAAGAGCCTAAATGTCCATCCACTGATGAACAGATAAAGAAGATGTGGGTTATATATAGAATGGAATACCACTTGGCAATGAGAAAGAATGAAATCATGCTATTTGGGGCAATGTGGATGGAACTGGAGGGTATTATACTAAGTAAAATAAGTCAGTCAGAGAAAGAAAGATATATGTTTTCACTCATATGTGGAACTTGAGAAACTTAACAGAAGACCATGGGGGAAGGAAAGGGGAAAAAAATAGTTACAAACAGAGAGGGAAGTAGGCAAACCATAAGAGACTCTTAAATACAAAAAACAGAGGGTTGATGGGGGACGGGGGAGAGGGGAAAATGGGTGATGGGCATTGAGGAGGGCACTTGTTGGGATGAGCACTGGGTGTTGTTACGTAAGTGATGAATCACGGGAATCTTCCCCAAAAAACAAGAGCACACTGTACATACTGTATGTTAGCCAATTTGACAATAAATTATATTTATTTTTAATTTTTTTTAAACATTTATTTTTGAGAGACAGATAGAGACAGAGCATGAGCAGGGGAGGAACGGAGAGAAAGGGAGACACAGAATCTGAAGCAGGCTCCAGGCTCCGAGCTGTCAGCACAGAGCCCGATGGGGGGCTCAAACTCATGAACCAGATCATGACCTGAGCTGAAGTCAGATGCCCAACTGACTGAGCCATTCAGGCGCCCCAACAATAAATTATATTTAAAAAAAAAATTAAAAAATACAAATGGGAAGAGAATCTGAAAAGACATTTTTCCAAGGAAGACATAAAAACAGCCAACAGTTACATGAAAAGGTGTTTAAAATCACTGATTATCAGGGAAATGCAAATCAAAACCACAATGAGATATCTCCTTGTACATATTAGAATGGCTATTATCAAAAAGACAATACATAACAAGCATTGGCAAGGATGTGGAGAAAAGGGAACCCTTGTGCACTGTTGGTGAGAAATGTAAACTGATGAACCTACTATGGAAAACAATATGAAGATTCCTCAAAAAAATTGAAAATAGAACTACCATATGATCCAGCAATTCCACTTCTGGGTAATTATCTAAAGGAAATGAAAATATCTACTTGAAAAAATACTGGGACTTCCATGTTCACTGCAGCATTATTTATAATAGGCAACACAATAAAACAACCTAAATGTCCACCAAAGGATGAATGGATACGGAAAATGTGATACAGACACACTCACACACAACTATTATTCAGCCATTAAACAAAACAAGGAAATCTTACCATTTCCAACAACTTGGATGGACCTTGATGGCATTATACTAGGTGAAGTAAGTCAGACAGAGAAAGACAAATACCACATGATCTCATTTATGTGTGAAATCTAAAAACAGAAAACAAAAATCAAACTCATAGGTACAGAGAACAGACTGGTGGCTGTCAGAGGCACAGGGAGATGGGTGGGCAAAATGGAAGAAGGTGGTCAAAAGGTTATAAACTTCCAGTGATAAAATTAATAAACCCTTGGGAGATATAATGTACAACATGGTGACTATGGTTATAAATACTCTATTGTATATTTGAAAGTTGCTAAATGACTAGATCTGAAAAGTTCTCATCACAAGAAAAAAACTTGTAAGTATGTGTGGTAATGAATATTAACTAGACTCACTATGGTGATCACTTTGTAACATATACATAACATATACATATACTGAACTATATCGTGCACCCAAAACTAACATGACCGGCCAATTATATCTTAATAAAAAAGTCCATCATTAGCCTACTGTTTTGAGATGTCACTTTTATCCATATTAAATTACCATTTGCAGGTACATTTCTAGATTTTTCTATTCCATTCTTTTGATCTATTTATAAATCAGTACCATGGTGTTTTAAGTATCATGCTTTACATTATGTATAATTATATAAATTATCTAGTAGAACTTATTTCTTCTCTAATAAGGGATTAACAAGATTCAGAATCACAGCCAACAATATATAATATACAATGTCGAGTACACAATCAAAAATCATTAGGGGTGTGGGGCGCATGGGTGGCTCAGTCAGTTGAGTGCCCAACTTCGGCTCAGGTCATGATTTCGTGGTCCTTGGGTTCCAGCCCTGCATCAGGCTCTGTGTTGACAGCTCAGAACCTTGAGCCTGCTTCAGATTCTGTGTCTTCCTCTCTCTCTGCCCCTCCCCCACTATGTGTGTGTCTCTCTCTCTCTCCTTCAAAATAAACATTAAAAAGAATTTTTTTAATCATTAGATTACTAGTAAAATATTTACTAGAAATACAAAAAAGAAAATGTGACCCATACTCAAAAGAAAATCACCTAATAGAAACACAAATAAATGATTCAGATGTTGAAATTAGTTAGCAAAGATTTGAGAACTTTAGGTACTTTTAAAAAGAACCAAAGGCAAATCCTGAAATTGAGAAATAAAAATTCACTAGATGGATCTATAGCAGATTAAGCACAATAGAAGAAAAGATCAGTAAATTTCAAGACAAGTCCATAGGAATCACTCACTGAAAGTCCAGAGAGAAGACTGAAAAAAAATTTAAAAAGCGAAAAGAGCCATAATGTTCCGTGAGACACTTGTCAATCCAACATATGTGTAACTGGAGACTCAGAAGAGCAAAACAAGGCTAAAAAAATCTTTAGAAACATTTGGGAAAATATTTTCAAATTTCATTTTTTAAATATTTATTTATTTATTTTTGAGAGAGAGGACAAGTGGGGGAGGGGCAGAGAGCGAGAGAGAGAGGGAGACACAGAATCTGAAGTAGGCTCCAGGCTCTGAGCTGTCAGCACAGACCCTAACGTGGGGCTTGAACTCACAAACCATGAGATCATGACCTGAGCTAACCAACTGAGCCACCCAGGCACTCCCAAATTTCATTTTTAAAAAAGCAACTCATAGATTCAAGAAGCTAAATGAACCCCAAGTAACATAAAAACAAAGAATACTAGGGGCACCTAGCTGGCTCAGTTGAGAGAGCACGATCTCAGGGTCACGAGTTAGAGCTCCACATTGGGTGTAGAGATTACTTAAATAAAAGTTTGAAAAAAAACACACAAAGAATACTATACCTGTGATCATTATAAACAGCCCACTGAACACCAAGGAAAATGAAAAAAAAAAAATCTAGTAACAATGGAGGCAAGACAGTATCGTTAAAATGCTGAAAGAAAGCTGTCAACCCCTAATTCTATATCCAACTGAAATCTTTCAGAATTGATGGGGAAATAAAGCTTGGGGTTTTGTGTGTGTATTCTGGTTTGTTTTTTGAGAGAAATGAAAGCTGAGAGGTTTGTAGCACAGAAGACCTGTGTTATTAAAAATGTTAAAGCAAGTTCTTCAGGGGGACAAAAATTGACATTAGGTAAAACCTTCTATACACAGAGGAATGAAGAGTACCAGAAACGGTAAATCGGGGGGTAAATAGAAAAGATATCATTTTAATTTCAGAATTTCTTCAAAAGATAATTGAAGAAAGAAAAGCACTGTGGTTTTATGTATTTATAAATAAAATATATGACAACAGAAAAAAAGTGTGAGGGGAAAATGGAAGTATCTAGCTATAAGATTTCTGCATTATTTGTGAAGTTGTATAAAATAATTAGAAGACTGTGGGGCACCTGGGTGGCTCAGTTGATTAGGCGTCCGACTTCAGCTCAGGTCATGATTTCATGGTTCGTGAGTTCCAGCCCCACGTCGGGCTTTATGCTGACAGCTCAGAGCCTGGAGCCTGCTTCAGATTCTGTTTCTCTCTCTCTGCCCCTCCCCTACTCGCGCCCTGTCTCTCTCTCTCAAAAACAAATGTAAAAAAAAATTTTTTTTTCTTTTTAAATACTAGAAGACTATAATTATCTATTTTTAAGAGCATATTGGAAGCTGCCTGGGTGGCTCAGTTGGTTAAGCATCTGACTCTTGATTTCCACTTAGGTCAGATTTCATAGTTCATGAGATCGAGCCCTGCAGTTGGCTCTATGCTGACAGCACAGAGTCTAGTTGGGATTCTCTCTCTGCCCCTTCCCCACTTGTGCTTGCTTTCTCTCTCTCTCTCAAAATAAATAAGTAAACGTAAAAAATTAAAATAAAAGCATATTAGAAACCTTAGAACAGTCCCTAAAACAATAAAAGAGTAAAAATAGTATAGCTAATAATCCTATAATGGAGATAAATAAAATACTAAAAAAATAGTGGAAATACATGAAATACTAAAAAATATAACATGTGTCCAAGAGAAGGCAGGAAAATGGGGGGGGGGGAGGAAGAACAGATGACAAGAAAATAAATTAAAACTTAATAATTACGTTGAATTTAAACAGTCCATGGAGAGGTCAGCAAACTTTTTCTGAAAAGGCTCACTTAGTAAATATTTTAGGCTCTATGAGTCACATATAGTCCCCACCACATATTCTTCTTTATTTATTTATAACCCTTCAGAAATGCAGAATCCTGCATAGATTGAGGCTGTAGGCTGGACTAGGCCAGCATGCCACAGATTGCCAACCCCTAGTCTAGATACTTGAAGGTAGAGATTATCAGACTAAATAAAAAAGTAGAACTGCACTATGTGCTGTTATATGAGATACACTTAAAATCAGTTAAAATGAAAAGGATAGGGAAAAGATATGCCACGATGTAACAATAAAAGAAACCTGAAGCAGTTATATTAATAAAGAGAACAGAATGCAAGAAAAAGAGTATTACCAAAAGGAACATTTCATAATAAAGGGGTCAGTTCATCAAGAGGACTTAGAAATCTTGGGGCACTTGGCTGGTTCAGTTGGAAGAACATGCAACTCATATCTCAGGGTTGTGAGTTTGAGCCCCATGTTGGGTGTAGAGATCACTTAAAAATAAATAAATAAACAGGGGCACCTCGGTGGCTCAGTCGGTTAAGTGCTGACTTCGGCTCAGGTCATGATCTCACAGTTCGTGAGATTGAGCCCTGCATTAGGCTTTGTGCTGACACCTCAGAGCCTGAAGCCTGCTTCAGATTCTGTGTCTCCTCTCTCTGCCCTTCCCCCAGTCACACTCTGTCTCTCTCTCTCTCTCTCTCTCAAAAATAAAATAAACATTAAAAAAAATTTTTTAATAAATAAAATACAAACAAAAAAAAAGAGGACATGGCAATCCTAAATATGCACGCACCTAACAGAATTTCAAAACACATAAAGCAAAACTGACAGAACTGTAACAGATAAATCTGCAGCTTTATTTGTAGATTTTAGCAGTCCTCTCTCAGTAATTGATAGACCAAGGGACCAAAAGATTAGAAACATAGAACACTTGATCACCACTACAAACCACTTGATTTCATTGATAAACACGCTAACAATAGTATAACACCCCTTTTTTTTCTCAAATGCACATTGAGCATTGACCAAGACAGTACACATTTTGGACCATAAAACAAGTTTCAATAAATTTAAAAGGATCAACGTTCTAGAGTATGTTCTCTGACCACAACAGAAGTAAATCATGAATTAAGTGAATTAAAAAAGAAATTCAGAAAGACCTGAATTCAGAATTCAGAAAGATCTAAAAAGTCCCCCAAAATTTGGAAGTTAAAGAAGACTCTTCTAAGTGGCCCATCGCTAAAAGAAAAAACAGAATTATGAACTCAGAAAAGAAGAGAAAATTAAGCACAAAGTATGCAGAAAGAAGGAAAGAATAAGATCAGTAATCAATGAAATAGCAATCTAACCAATGGTAAACTGGAGAGAAAAATCAGTAAAACTAAAAGCTAGTTCTTTGAAAAGATCAATAAAATTGATAAATTGCTTGTATATTGATCAAGAAAAATAGACATGAATTATCAATATCTGACAGGCATTAAAAGGATAATAAGAGAATATTATAAACAGCTTTATGCTAATAAATTTGACATCAAAATGGAAATAAACTAATTCCTGACAAGATAAATTACTAACTTGATTCAAGAAGAAATAAAATCCCCAAAAGCCCTGTCAATTAAAGAAATTAAAGTCTCTCCATGAAGAAAACTCCATTGTGTTTGCTTTCTACTGCTGCTACGACAAATACAGTAGCTTAAAACAACACATTTATCATCTTACAGTCTGTATGTTAAAGGTCCAGCAAGGGTTTCTGTAGACTAACTCAAGGTGCCAGCAGGGCTGTGTACCTTTCTGATGACTCTAGGAAAGAGTCTATTTCCTTGCCTTTTCCTTGCCTTGCCAAGTTTCTGGAGGCCACTTAGGTAGGTCATGGACCCCTTCCTCCATCTTCAAAGCCAGGAGTATGCATATTCCATTCTCACATCTCCCTCTGACCCTGATTCTTCAGATAATCCAAAATAATGTCCCCATCTCAAAATCATTAATTTAATCACATCTGCAAATTCCCTTTTGCCAGATAAGGTACCATATTCACAGGTTCCAGGATTAGCATGTAGATAATACTGGGGGTCATTATTCTGCCTACCACAGGTGCATTTGTTGTTGAAGTCTATCAGACAATTAAGGAAGAAATAACACAATTCAAAAAATTCTTCAGGAAACAGAAGAGGATGCATTTCTTGACTTATTTTATAAATTAACGTAGAATAAAGACATTTTCATATAAAGGACGTTGAGAGTATTTATCATCAGAAAACACAAACTATAGGAAATGCTGAAGGAAGATCTTCCAGCTAAAAAGAAATGATATAGGAGCACCTGGGTGGCTTAGTCGGTTAAGCACCCGACTTTGGCTCAGGTCATGATCTTACAGCTTGTGGGTTTGAGCCCCACATCAGGTTCTGTGCTGACAGCTCTCTCACTGTTTCGATTTCTTTGTCTCCCTCTCTCTGTCCCTCTTTGGCTTGCACTGTCTCTGTCTCTCAAAAAATGAATGTATGTTAAAAAAATAATAATAAAATTTAAAATTAAAAACAAAAAGAAATTCTATCAAACAGAAATTCAGATCTCAAGAAGTGAGAGTAGCTGAAAATAGTATATACATGGATGCATTTGCAAATAATCCAATAAAGTATTTTTTCAAGACCCTTCACTTCTGTGGATTTTCCCTTTAAAATTTTTATATTGTGCTTTCTTTTTCTTTCCTAATTTGAGATTTGTCATATTATCTTATTAATGATGTTTTTCCTGTTTTCTAACACATATAATTTTTATTTTTATAAATCCCCTCCATATGTCCTACTACTTCCTTTCAACTTAAATATTTTCATTATTTTTGTTAGAAGGACTTAAAGCTGTAACTCTTCCCTTAGAGTCTTACTTAAACTAAATCCCATGGGTTCCAAAATATAGTACTATCATTGAGTACTAGAAATCCTTTGCTTTTAGATTATATTTCTTCTTTGATCCAGGAGTTATTGAGATGGATTTTACAAATTGTTGCTAAGAGTAACTTTATTTTTCTGATTTTGTTGTTATCTTAGCTGCATTTGTGTTCAGAGAACATGGTTTATCATTTCTACTTATTTGGACTTCAGTGTGGCCTAATATTTTATCATTTTTTCTGAATGGTCTATGGAGACTTGAAAAGAATGTATATTCATCATTACTAGGATACAGAATTGAATATATATCAAAAAGGTAGGTTTGATGGAGTATTTCATCCTTACAAAATGTGTTCACTTGGCCTGACTTTGACTGAAAGGGTTAATTAGTATCCTCTATCACTTTCTTCTACTATCTGCTTTCCTATTTGCTCAAGGAAATTTGATGGTATACTATTTGATACATGTGCATTTATAACTATTTTGTCTTCATTTTGAAATGTATACCTTAGAATTACATAGTGCCCTTCTTTGCCATGTTTAATGGTGGGATATAGCCTGAATTTTTGTCTGTTTTTGGTTTCCATTTGTCTGGTATACTTTATCCATCCTTTCATTAAATTTTCTGAATCACTTAAGTGTCTAATGCAGAGAGTTGAGTTTTTGAGACTCAATCTAAAGGCCTTTTTCTTTTAATAGGTGAGTTAAAAATCATGTATATTTACTGATAGGACATATATTTGTTTTTTGGTCTTTGTTTTATCTTGTAATTATTTTGCTCTTTACATATACACACTGTGTGTGTGTGTGTGTGTGTGTGTGTGTGCGCGCGCGCCTGTGTGCCTTAAATCTTAAGTCTGGTGTTATATAAATTAGTTATTTTTCTCTCTCTCACTACAAGTTAAGTTTCATAAGGGACAATTTGTAGGTGTCTTTTTCCCCTGCCCCCCCCCCCTCCACTGATTTATTCATAGTTACCTAGAAGAGTGCCTGTCACATAGCAGGTACTCAATAAATAATTATTAAATCACCTCATCAAACAAGAGAAACATTTCTGACAAGAGAAACATATTTCCCTCAAAAGAATACTATTTTTGTTCTCTCCTTCCCTTGGCAGAAGGCTGAGCATATGGGAAATGAAAAATGACTTACTGAATGAGTATAAGAACACTGGTTAGAAAGAAGAGGAGCAAAAAAGGAAGACTTTGAATTTTTGAAACCAACACTTACTCACTAGTCAGTTATTGTATGATAATCAATTGGCCAACAATATCAGGATAAAGAATGCTAATACTCCTATGACTATATAAAAAAAAAAAAGACTGTATCAATTAGGAACAAAAAAACCCACCAACTTACATGGGCCATGGCTTTTTTTAGAATTCAATGTATTTATTAGTCCTCTTCTTAGTTCCACTTTAGAAGAAACTCACAGTCCAAAGAAAGTATTGCTGGATGAAAGGGGTTTAAAACAAAAGACATCAGATGGTCTTGCCTCTTAGCGCCCAAAGTGCTAATGTAGAGTGACATTTTTCTTCCCCCTACATGTCTACTATGCCCAGTCCCCATACACACATACATAAACTGTTAGAGAGAAATTGGACAAATCCCAACCTTACTCAAAACAAGGAGGGAAGCCAGGTATAACAGGATGGATTCAAGAAAGACTGGAGCCAGGTTTTTTAGCAAGAAAGATTTAGAGAGGCAGACCAGTGTCCAAACCCTATGATAAAATGGACCCAACCAACATGTTCAGACTTATCCTGACAAGATCTTCACTGAAATAAAAGGGAAAAGATAAAGGAAATAGACATTACAAAAAGATCAGGGATAGAAAATGATCCAATGATCACTTGGCTCTAAACGATCCAACGAGGGGTGCCTGGGTGGCTCAGTCAGTTAAGCGCCCAACTTTGGCTCAGGTCATGATCTCACAGTTTGTGAGTTCGAGCCCCACGTCGGGCTATGTGCTGACAGCTCAGAGCCTGGAGACTGCTTCAGATTCTGGGTCTCCCTCTCTCTTTGCCCTTCCTCCACTCACGCTCTCTCTCTCAAAAATAAATATTAAAAAAAGTTTTTTTTAATGTTCCAACAAATGTCTCACAAGAATTTCAAAAATAGAGACTGATGGTACACAGATGGAAAAGAAAAAATAAATAGAACAAAAATTTCCAGAACAAAATAAATACTTGAGACTTCAGTTTGAAGTACTGGTGAAATTAAAAAATCACACCTGGGGGCACCTGAGTGGCTTAGTCAGTTAAGCGTCCCACTCTTGGTTTCAGCTCAGGTCATGATATCATGGGTTCATGAGCTCCAGCCCTGCACTGGGTTCCCTGCTGCCTGTGAGGAGCCTGCTTGAGATTCTTTCTCTCCCCCACCTCCCCCCCACCCACTCTCTCAAAATAAACTTAAAAAAAAAAACCCCTTAAAAAAAAAAATCACACCTGGAAGCATCCTGGAAAATCTTCTGAAATTTATTCCTGAGTACAGACAAAAAAACCTAAATATCCTATAATAAAGAATTACAAAACAATGTGTATTGTAGTCTAATCTTTGGCGGGAAAATACATACATATATGCACAAATATATATATGCATATATGTATGCATGTAAGGAAGGTGAAAGCATTTGTAATAAGGTGTTCAGAGTGGTTGAAGAATTACAGACAACTTTAGTTTAAATGAAGTAATATAATAAAAAAATTTTTAAGTTAATATGAACATTTCAGATAAGAAACAGTACATAATAAATAATCTTAGACACTGATTTTGGATGTGCAATAGTGCCATTCTTTCCTCCTACTCTAGGTGTTTTTAAGGTGAATGGCAGAAGTAGTGAGGTAGAGAGTGGAGAAGAACTAGGAGACACCAGGCCTTTCCCAAATAATCTCCACACCCAACGTGGGGCTGGAACTGACAACCCAGAGATCAAGAGTTGCATACTCTGCTGCCTGAGCCCCCAACCAAGCCTTTCTTGAAGCTTAAAAATTGTGTGACCTTGAGGTGATGTGGAGTAGACATTGTCTGTGGCCATGGTAACTATATTTCTATGATACTTGGTGATGTGTATGAGTTCTTCAGATAATTGTTGGGGATAAGGGCTAAGTGGGTATGAGGGCGGTTTGTGGTTGGGGAGGGGTTATTTTGTTTTGTTTTACCATACTTGTGGCTTTGTCCAAGGATGTGTGATGATAAACGTGGGTTGGATAATGTGATTTTGCCTTGTGTTGTATGAATCTACAAGTGACTACTGGAATGTCTCCCTAACTGACTGATTAGGTGAGCCTGGGTGTACTGATTTGTGGAACTGTGCTTTTCTCTTTTATGCAAGTATATGGGGCTTACACAAATAACCACCCGCAATCACAGTCACAATCACATACAAACCCCATTCACACAAATGGTCGTGCAGACAATTACACTGTCACAAAAGCACGATCCCGAATCCAGTCGCTGTCACAACAAACAGCCAAATTTACTTATACACTTAAACTCTATAGTTTCCTTCACACACTCACAACAACCCAACCTATCCACCCTAGGGCAGCTCCCACACTTAAGAGGCCTAACACTCCAGACACTCCTCTTACCAAGCCCTCGAGCTCCAGGATTCCTTACCTTCAGCATCCTCAGGAAAGGTTCTAGTCCAAATTCTGATTCGCATTCCAGGCGAGGCCGGACGCCTCTCCCGGCACACACCACTGCCTCACCGACCTCGGCGGCCGACTTTCCCACCGGAAGTAGCGTTGGACCACAGTGTCTTCTGGGAAACGTAGTCCGAAAGGGAAAACCCCCCGGAACTGAACCAGGTAAATCTTCCAGGCTTCGGGATGCACCTGCACAGCTTCGTTCGGGCCTCGAGTGCTGTCACAACCTCCCCGTTTCCAAGGCTCAGACCCGAATTTGGGGTCTGAATTCTGGACCTCGGATTCCTCTGAGGGCGGATTTCAGGCCTGGCACCGTGGCTGTCCCTACTCCCTCAACGTGGACGCGCACGTGCTGTGGTTTGAGAGGATTGTTGTTGTCTGGTGCGGAGGGATCCGGCTTTCATCTGTAAGGTAGCGGTGCGGAAGGATCCGGCTTTCATCTGTAAGGTGGCGGTGCGAGATACGTTGTCTGAGTCGGAAGGTGCGAGTGCCCGAGGGTGAGTCGGCACAAGAGGAAGAGGCTGTACGTTACACCGACTGAGTTGTCATATACGCGAGGAAACTCGTTTGTGAAACGTTTTTGAGGCCGTTTGAAATAGCGGTCGTGCTGTAGACCCGTGTGAGTTCACGCGGTGAACACGGCCACGTTCAGTGATTATGAGGTGGTGTAATATGACGTGGCTTATGCGTGAGGGGCCATTTGAGACAGTATGATTGATTACGCCCGCTTGCGGGCGACGAGGCTATCCGAGCAGTGACCTTGTAACATTCTGTGGGAGGCTGTTTGTGTTGAGTCTACCATACTAGCAGGAGCGGTTGGCTGTAGTGAGTGTCGCGAGAAGGAAGGAAGCTGGACCTGCCCGAGACCCGGGGGACCCAGAGGGGCGGGGCGAGCGCGTACTGAGCCTTGCATATATGCGTGGGAGAGGCATGAAGCGACGTGTGACGTCTAAGTGTGTGTGAGATACCAGAATTGACTGAGAGGGGTGGAAGCTAGTACAGATTACCTGCCAGAAGGGACAGATCTAAAGATTTCTAACCTTGTTGAAAGTCCAGAAACCCCATCTCAAATTGTGATGTGAGGAAATGTATCTGTGACAAGTGATTGTTTCTGAGTCTGATTCTTGGTTACGTGTATGAGATGGTTTGCACTTGATATTGTTCAAGGTGTTGAGTGAAATATACAAAGTATGTGAAAGTGATGTGTTACTGTACCCAAGTCTCGGATGAATTGTATGACAGTGAAAGGGCAGGTGATTACAACGTTGTAACTTTGAGGTTGATATATGTGAGCCTTAACTGAGTGTGACTCATGTGAGGGATTTGTTTAATTTGTTTTTGTGTGTTTTGATGCAACTTACGCAAGTTAGAAATCTGGATGGAAGATGGAGTGGTTATTATCTGAATGTAGTAACTATATGAGACATTGCAGTATTCTGGAGTGTGTGAAATTGAGTATGTGGTGATACCTACTCTAACCCTCTTTACTTATCTCTAGAAAGATAATGATAATTAAGTTTCCTGGAGCATTGGTTTTAACTTGAAAATTAAATTTCCAAGGGAAATTTTAAAAAACCTAACTATAACTTAAAACATGATTTTAAAAATATGAAATAATTTGAGGCACCTGGGTGACTCAGTGGCTTGAGCCTCGGACTCTTGATTTCGGCACAGGTCATGATCCCAGGGTCATGGGATTGCAACCTGATGGGGCTCTGTGCCGAGCGTGGAGCCTGCTTAAGATTCTCCCTCTGTCTCTCTCTGCTCCTCTCCCCCACGCTCGCTCTCTCTAAAATAAATTTTAAGGGGCACCTGAGTGGCTCAGTCAGTTAAACATCTGACTTCTGCTCAGGTCATGATATCATGGTTGGTGAGTTTGAGCCCCGTGACAGCACAGAGCCTGGAACCTGCTTCTGCGTCTCCTTCTCTCTCTGCCCCTCCCCTGCTTGCATTCTCTCTCAAAAATAAACATAAAATTTTTTAATTAAAAAAGTAAAATAAGTTTTAAAAATGTGAAGTAATTTATTGTGATGAATGCAAAATGATCATGAAAGATTTTTTTTTTTTAATCTCTGTTATAGAGTAACTGGGAGTATGGTTGGTATTCTTTGGTGGAAGTGAAATAGGTGGGAAGTCTACTAAGTTCTTAATCTGTATAAGTGAGAGTTCTAGGTGAAGTGAACAAAAGCATAAAAGCAGTTATGGCCCTTCAGTCAATTCTCAGACTTGACCCTTGCATATACAGATACAGAACCCCTTGAATGAAAAACCCTTGTCATACTGCTAGAAATGTATGCTGATAACTTTCCCCCATGCCTTCCCAAAGGAACCCACAGCCTTTACCAGGTGATTGGATAGTAAGGAAAAGGAAATAATCAGACCCTGGACACTGGTTTTGAGCTGACACAAATTCCAGGAGACCCCAAACCTCATTGGTCTACCAATCAGAGTAGGGGCTTATAGAGGTCAGGTGAGCGATGGAGTTTTAGCTAAGGTCCATCTCATAGCAGACCCAATGGGTGTCTGAACCCATGAACCCATCGTGTGTTTTTCCCCCAATTCTGTAATGGATAATTGGAATAGGTATACTCAGCAACTGTCTCTCTGGCCTGTTGAGTGAGGGCTAATATAATGGGAAAGGACAAGTAGAAATTAATAAAAAAAAAAAATAAATAAACCAAAAGAAATATTACATGCTTGGAGGGATTGCAGAGATTAGTGCCACCATTAAGAACTTTAAAGATGCAGGGGTGGTGATTCCCACCGTATCGCCATTCAACTTGCCTATTTGGGCTCTGCAGAGGAGGGATCTTGGAGAATGACTGTGGATTATCATAAGCTTAATCAGGTGGTAACTCCAATTGCAGCTATTCTGGCAGATGTGGTTTCATTGCTTGAGCAAATTAACGCATCCCCTGGTACCTGCTATGCAATTACTAACAATTCCCCCCCCCATCCCTGTTAATAAAGACTACCAGAAGCAGCTGTTTTCAGTTGGCAAGAACAAGCAATATATCTTCAATGTCCTACCTCAGCAGTACATCAGCTCTCCAGCCCTATAATTTAGTTTACAGGGATGATAATTTAGTTCACAGGGATCTTAATTATCTTTTCCTTACACAAGGTGTTACACTGATCAATTACATTTGATGACATTATGCCTATAGGACCTAGTGAGCAAGAATTGGCAACCACTCTAGATTTACTGATAAGACATCTGTATGTTGGGGTTGGGAAATAAATCCAACAAGAATTTAGAAGCATTCTACAACCTCAGTGGCATTTCTAGGGATCCAGTGGTGTAGAACATGTCATGATATGCCTTTTTTTTTTTTTTCAATATATGAAATTTATTGTCAAATTGGTTTCCATTTTGAGCACCTTTTGGTGCTCATCCCAAAAGGTGCCCTCCTCAATACCCATCACCCACCCTCCCCTCCCTCCCACCCCCCAATGATATCCCTTTTAAAGTGAAGGATAGGGGAGCCTGGGTGGCTCAGTTAGTTAACCCTCTGACTCTTGATTTTGGCTCAGGTCAGGATTTCACGGTTCATGAGGCTCCGGGTTGACAGCTATTGGAATTCTCTGTTTCCCTCTCTCTCTGCTCCTCCACCCATGTGCTTGTGCATGTGCTCTCTCTTCTCAAAAATAAAGTGAAGGATAAGTCATTGTATTCTGGCTCCTCCTACAAGTAAGAAAGAGTCACAAAGCCTCGTGAACCTTTGGATTTTGGAGCAACATATTCCTCATTTGGGTGTGTTACTTTGGCCCACTTATCAATTGACATGAAAAGCTGCAGATTTTGAGTAAGGTCCAGAACAAGAGAAGCCTCTGTGACTCTGCAACGGGTCCAAATTGTTGTGCAAGCACTTTGCCACTTGGGCCATAAGGACTAGTAGATCCAATGGTGTTTGAGGTATCAGAGGCAGATAGTGATGCTGTCTAGAGCCTTTGGCAGGACCCAAAGGTGGGTCACAGCACAGGCCCTTAGAATTTTGAAGCAAAGCACTGCTGTTCTTTGTAGTTAACTACTCTCCTTCTGAGAAACAAATTTTGGCCTGCTACTGGGCCTTAGAGATTAAACACTAAACCCTTGGCCACCAAGTTACCACATGACCTGAGCTGCCCATCATGAACTGGGTGTAGTCTGACCCAACAAGCCATTAAGTTAGGTGTACATAGCAGCACTCCCATAAAGTGATGTATAAGTGATTAGGCCAAGGGTGCCCTGAAGGCACAAGTAATCCTCCTATTGGGCAGAGCTTTGAGCAGTGCACCTTGTTGTTATCTTTATTTTTATTTTATTTTTTTGCTTGGAAGAAGAAATGGCCAGATGTGCAATTACATAGCAATTCACAGGCTGTGGTCAGTGGTTTGGCTGGATGGTAGGAAGGGAACATGATTGGAAAATGCTAAGGGAACATGCCAAGGAAATCTCAGAAAGATGGACAGACCTCTCTGAAGGGTAAAAGTGAAGCTATTTGTGTCCCATGCTAAATGCTCAGCAGAGGATTTTAATAAAGTGGATAGGATGACCCAGTCTGTGGACACAGTTTCTTTCCTCAGCCATCCCTGTCATCATCCAATGAGCTCTTGAACAAAGTGGTGATTATGCATGGTTCAGCAACATGGGTTTCCAGTCACTAAGGCCAGCCTAGTTATAGCCACTGCTGAATGCTCAGTCAGCCAGCAGCAGAGACCAACACTGAATCCTCAATTTGGCGCCGTTCTTTGATGGCAGGTTGATTACATTGGATGTTTCCATCATGGAAATGGCAGCAATTTTTTCTTATTGGAAAAGACACTCTGGATACAGATTTGCCTTTACCACACATAATGCTTCTGCCAAAACTATCAATGGACTTACAAAATGCCTTATCCATTATCATGGTATTCTACACAGCATTGCTTCTGATCAAGGAACTCATGCCATAGTAATTGAAGTGCCGCAATGGGCCCATCCTCATGGAATTCACTGGTCTTACCAAGTTCCCCACCATTCTGAAGCTGCTGGCTTGACAGAACAATGGAATGATATTTTGAAGACTCGGTTACAATGCCAGCTAGATGGCAGTATCTGACAGGGGCATGGTTCTGCAGAAGGCTGTATATGCTCTGGTATCAGCATGCAATATCTGGTACTGTTTCTCCCACAGCCAAGATTCACAAGGCCAGGAATCAAGGGGTAGAAATGGGAGTGACACCACTCACTATTACCCCTAGTAACCCAACAGCAAAATCTTTGCTTCCCTCCCCACAACCTGTACTCTGCTGCCTAGAGGACTTAGTTCCAAAAGGAGGAATGCTTTCACCAGGAGATACAATGGTTCCATTTAAGACTGCTACCCAGCCACTTTGGGTTTCTCATCCCTCTGAATCAAAAGGCAAAGAAGGAAGTAAGTGTGCTGGTTGGGGTGAATGATCTTGACTACCAAGGGGTGGTTGGACTGCTGCTCCACAAGGGAGATGAGGAAGAGTATGTCTAAATTACAGGAGATCCTTTTGGGCATCTCTCTCTCATTTTTTATTATTTATTATTTTTTTTAAGTTTATTTTTGAGAGAGACAGAGTGCTAGCAGGGGAGGGTCAGAGAAAGAGGGAGACACAGAATCCAAAGCAGGTTCCAGGATCCTCGCTGTCAGCACATGAGCCTGACGCAGGGCTTGAGCCCACGAACCATGAGATCATGACCTGAGCTGAAGTCCGATGCTTAACTGACTGAGCCACCCAGGAACCCCCTCTCTCTTTTTTAAATGTATCTATCTATCTATTTATTTAAGTAATTGCTACACCCATTGTGGGGCTTGAACTCACAACCCTGAGGTGAAAAGTCACACGCTCTTCCAACTGGGCCAGCCAGGCACCCCACTTTGGGGCATCTCTTAATATTACCATGTCCTATGTTTCAAGTGGGTGGCAAACTACAAACTATAAAGGCAGGATTACTCATGGGCCAGACTCCAAGTATAAATGTTTGGGTCACTCTACCAAGTAAAGAACTATGACCAGCTGAGGTGCTTGCTGAGGGCAAAGGGAATATGCAATGGGTGGTGGAGGAAGGTAGTTTTAAATGCCCACTACAACCATGTGACCAGTTTCAGAAACTAGGACTATAATTTTCATGAGTTTTTCTTCCTTATTTTTCTGTGTTTGTATGTATGTATAGAAATATCTTTGTTCCTTTTTTATCCCTTTATCATGTACTATAAGATGTTTTGATCTTATAGTATTTAAGTATTATTAACTTGACATCATAATATTTAAGCAATGGGATATAAGGGAGAAAAGTAAACATCATGCAAGACTGCACCCTCATCTAGGAGAAGGATTAGTGTGTTTTTTGGTTGTATGCAGGATAGTTGTATCATGTAGATGGAAGTATGACCTTGTTATTGTTTTTATTCAGATATTAAGTATGTTTAGGAAAATACATATAGGTGCCAAGTTGACAAGGGGTGGACTTTTGGTGGCTAATTTTATGTAACTTGGCTAGGCCATGATGCCCAGATATTTGGTCAAATATTCTGGATGTTTCAGGGAAGGTGTTGATTAGATGAGATTAACATTTAAATCAATGGACTTTGAGTAGAGCAGATTGCCCTCCAGAATGTGGGTGGACCTCATCCAATCAGTTGAAGGCCTTAAATAGACTAAAGACTGACTTCTCTCAGAGCAGAAAGGGACTCTGCCAGCAGAAAGCTTTTTGACTCAAACTACAACTGTTCCCTGGGTGTTCAATCTGCTGACATGACCTGCAGATTTTGGACTTAAGCTTCCATAATCTCATGAGCCAATTCCTTAAAATCTTTCTTTTTTTTTAATGTTTATTTATTTATTTATTTATTTATTTTTGAGAGAGAGAGAGAGAGAGAGAGAGATGGAGCATGAGTTGGAGAGGAGCAGAGAGGGAGAGAGACACAGAATCTGAAGCACGCTCCAGGCTCTGAGCCGTCAGCACAGAGCCTGACGCAGGGCTTGAACTCATGAACTGTGAGATTGTGACCTGAGCCTAAGTCATACACTTAACCGACTGAGCCACCCAAGCGCCCCCTTAAAACCTCTTTCTTAACCTCTTCTCTCTCTCTCTCTCTCTCAGTACACACGCACGCGCGCGCGCACACACACACACACACACATACCCTGTTGGTTCTTTTTCTCTGGAGAATTCTTCATACACTATTCTAAGTACATGCATTGTCTAATTTAATCCTCATGAGAACGCTGTGAGGGAGGTGTTACCATTCCCAGTTAACTGCTTAAGCAAGTGAGGCATCAAGGACTGAAATAAATTGTGAAATGTCGCAGAGTTCCTGAGAGATTAAACCAGAATTTGAGTTCCCAAGCCCTCAATCTTCTTTTTTAATGTTATATTGAGAGATAGTGTGCATAAGCAGGGAAGGGGCAAAGAGATGGGGAGAGAAAGAATCCCAAGCAGACTTCTTGCTGTCAGCACAGAGCCTGACATGGGGCTGGATCTCATGAAACCATGAGATCATGACCTGAGCTGAAATCAAGAGTCAGACACTTAACCAACGGAGTCACCCAGGCACCCCACACTCAGTTTTTATTTAACTAACAGATTCTACTATTTTCCAACTCTATACTTTCTGCTCTCTTTCACTAAGCCATTCCTGATGAGTATCCCTCTTTGACAATTAAATTGAAGCCAAAATTATAATGATTATAATGTGGTCTATCATATCTTATTTACACATTGTTTATTCTGAACCTTTTTTTGTCTAATTATTATCAGGAATTCTTCAGTGAACATCCTTGTAATATTTATTTGTTCATTTTTAATTTTTCCCAAGACAAAGTATCCTAGAAGTGGGATTTCTGTGTAAGACACTGGACATGCCTGCAGTATGCAAAAATTGTGCCTATGTACTTGGAAGAAACACAAATGAATAAGATATAATTGCTTCCTTTATGTTGTTCATAATCCAACAGGGGAAATAAAAGTAGGTCAAAGGCTGAGCATGACAAAGACCTCTGGAGAAGTACCGATGATCAACCATGGGAGTTGACAAGAAAGAATTCTAACTGTAGCTACATGTCCGAATCCCAAATTATTGTGAATTCACAGGAATTCTGAGTGTGAATTTTCCCTAGTCAAGTTTATGCCTTACAGTTTTGATTCTCTTGATGTTAGATCCAAAGAGAAACTAATGGAACAAGGTGATTCTCTCACTGGTTGCAGGGCATTATGGCTAATAGTTCAGAAGTGAGATAAATCCTTCCATCAAAAAGATGTAAAGCGACTAGACCAAGGTTTGAGCCTCTTAGCTCTTTAGGCAGAACACCCATAAGTATGCTTAGAAACTGTTAGAAGGGAACATAACAGGAATCATTCATAGCCAAGTATATTTAGAATACGCTGAGCTATAGGGGCACCTGGGTAGCTCAGTCCGGTAAGTGGCCAACTTTGGCTCAGGTCATGATTTCATGGTTCGTGATTTCCAGCCCCACGTTGGGCTTTATGCTGACAGCTCAGAGCCTGGAGCCTGCTTTGGATTCTGTGTCTTCCTTCTCTCTCTGCCTCTCTCCCACCTGCACTCTGTCTCCCTTTCAGAAAAATAAACGTTAAAAAAAAATTAAAAGAATATGCTGAGCTATAAATCTAACATAAAGACCTATAACAGAGACTGTTTTTCACCTATTTTTGAGGAACTTCAATCTAATAAAATTTCTTAGACCATACATTCTAAAATCAAGACATTCTTAGTTCTTGTAAAGAAAATAGGAAATATACTTAAATTTAAATTTATATAAGTTTATGGAAATATACTTAAAATATAAGTATCACAGACTGGAAATCAACAATGTTAACATTTAGAGGTATAAATCCAGATATCTTTCTTTCTTTTTTTTTAAACTTTTTTTAATGTTTATTTATTTTTGAAAGAGAGAGAGAGACAGACAGAGCATGAGTGGGGAAGGGGCAGAGAGAGAGGGAGACACAGAATCCGAAGCAGGCTCCAGGCTCCGAGCTGTCAGCACAGAGCCCAACGCAGGGCTCGAACTCATGAACCATGAGATCATGACCTGAGCTGAAGTCGGATGCTTAACTGACTGAGCCACCCAGGTGCCCCAGATATTTTTCTTTCTATCACTGATGTCTGGCATTCTATCCATAATGACATATATGTACCTTTTTTTAGTAAATGGGATAGTTGTATATGTTGTATAGTAACCTGATTTAGCCACTGTCAGTGTGTTTTGAATTTTTCTATATTTTTTGGTTATTGTATGATTGAATATCTAATGGCTACTTAAATACCTTATTATGAGGAAGTTTTGGAATTTATTAAATTTGTATATTCTTGCTGGACTGACAAAACTGAACCATACCAGAGAAATTCCTGCCTAGCTCCCATGTCTGGACCACCTTCCCCTTTCTTCCAGGATCATATGGCGCTAGAATTTATGGAATTGGAATGTTTTTGTCATTTGCAGGATTATCACGTCCAAAGATATCCATCAAGTTCTCCCTGGTGAAGAGTGATGTTCAGAAGGATGTAACTACAAGGATGGGATGTTGGAGCCTGTTTTTTCCCATTAAGAAAATTTTGGCTCATTATTTATAATCTGCCTACTGGAAGTATATTCTTTCAATATGAATCTCTGGAGTGCCTTTGAAGAACTGATTTGGCATTTGTACAATTGGAAACAAACAACTGCATTTTGTAATTACTGAGGCTTCATTTTCTTGACACCTAACGTGACTTGATCTTCCTCTGGCCCTCTTATTCTTCCCCGATTGGCATCACCACAGCAGACCTAAGTCCCATTTCAAAATCCTATAGGATTTTATATCTCTAAGCCAGATGTGATTTCCTTATTAGAGGAAAGGAGACAGCCCTGAATGGTAGAGCAAGCAGTGAGTAAACAGGCTCCAGGAAGAGGGAAGCCATTACAGGTAAAAGCCCAGCTGGTGTGAATAGCTAGATCTTTAGGATGTTCGAGAAACTTTCTTTAGCCTAAATTCCCAAAGACACACACCATCATTCCAATTCTGATTGTGTCTGTAGCTACTTCTATAATTCTCTGAGGATTAGCTTTATAGACTTTGTAATTATAAAAGAAATACATACAGAGCATTAAAATTCAGAAAACATGGGGCACCTGGGTGGCTCAGTTGGTTAAGCATCCAACTTTGGCTCAGGTCATGATCTCACGGTTCATGAGTTCAAATCCCTTGTTGGGCTCTCTGCTGTCAGTGCAGAGCCTGCTTCAGATCCTCTGTCCTCCTCTCTCTCTGCGCCTCCCCGGCTCACTCATGTACTCTTTCACTCTCCCTCTCTCAAAAATAAATAAACTTTAAAAAGTGAAATTCAGAAAACAGGGAATCCTAAAATAACAATAGCCCACTGTGAACATTATATTGTAAATCTCTTTACCCTCCTTGTATACACAGACTTTCTTTTCAAAAGTAGAATTGACTACTTGTTGCTATTCTTCCTTACCTAACACAAGTGAACATTTTTCCATGCCAACAAGTAAAGGTCTATAGCATCCATTGTAATGGCTGTATTTTTTTTTTAATTGACCATGGGGGAAATATAGTTTTATTGATAACCAGGAAATTCTAAACTAACTTTTAGAGTTTTGCAATACACTAATGACCCAGATGGCTTTTTTTTTTTTTAATTTTTTTTTTCAACGTTTTTTATTTATTTTTGGGACAGAGAGAGACAGAGCATGAACGGGGGAGGGGCAGAGAGAGAGGGAGACACAGAATCGGAAACAGGCTCCAGGCTCCGAGCCTTCTGCCCAGAGCCTGACGCGGGGCTCGAACTCACGGACTGAGAGATCGTGACCTGGCTGAAGTCGGACGCTTAACCGACTGCGCCACCCAGGCGCCCCCAGATGGCTTTTTTTTTAAAGTTTATTTATTTTGAGAGAGAGAGAGAGCAGGGAAGGGGCAGAGAGAGAGGGGGAGAGAGAGAATTTGAAGCATGTTCTGCGCTATCAGCACAGAGACTGACTTGGGTCTCAATCTCACGAACCATGAAATCATGACTTGAGCTGAAATCAAGAGTCAGATGCTTAACCAACCGAGCCACCCAGGTGCCCTGTAATGGCTGTATTTTTTAAAGATGGAAGTGTAGGGGTGCCTGGGTGGCTCAGTCAGTTAGGTGTCCGGCTCTTGATTTTCGGCTTAGGTAATGATCTTGCAGTTTGTGGGATCAAACCCTGAGTCGGTCTCTGAGCTGAGAGCACTGAGCCTGCTTGAGATTCTCTTTCTACCCCTCCCCTGCTCTCACACACACACTCTCTCACTCTCTCTCTTTCTCTCTCAAAATAAGTAAATAAACTTAAAAAAAAAAAGATGGAAGTGTATCTTCAGGGTAAATTCCTAATATTGGATGTCAGGTAAATATATACTTGATCAGCATAGGTTTGAACTGTACAGGTCCACTTATAGGCAATAGCTATTTTATTAGTAAGGATTCTGGTTAACAGTAGGCTATACATTTTGGGGAAGTCAAAAGTTATACATGGATTTTCAACTGCACAGACAATACACATCTGTAATCCCTGTGTTGTTCAGGGTCAAATGTAGATAGTTTTGTTTTATTTTTGTTTTTAATGTATTTTTCTCCTTTTTAAAATTTGTTTTATTTATTTTTATTTTAGAGAGAAAAAGAGTGGGAGCCAGGGAGAGGGGCAGAGGGAGAGAGAAAAGAGAATCCTAAGCAGGCTCCATGCTCAGTGTGGAGCCCAACACAGGGCTCAATCCCATGACCCTGGGACCATGACATGAGCTGAAATCAAGAGTCAGATGCTCAATGGACTGAGCTACCCAGGTGCTCCTAATGTAGATAGTTTTTAAGCATACTATTATATGCCCCACTGTACCAGCAATATATGACACTGCCTAATCCCCTGTGTATTTGTTTTCTATGACTGCTGTAACAAATCATCACAAACTGGGTGGATTAAAACAATAGGTAATTATTCTCTTACAGTTCTGGGGCTGGAAATCCAAAATCAAGAAGTCATCCAAGCCAGACTTCATCTAAAGACTCTAGGGAAGAACCTATTTTTTGCTTCTTCCAGGTTCTAATGGCTATAGGTATTCCTTGACCTGTGGCCCCATCACTCCAATTTCCGCCTCCATGGTCACATTGCCACCTCTTCCTGTCAAATCTTTCTTTGCTTCACTCTTACAAGAGCACTTGTCATTGGATTTTGGGTTGACCTAGACAATCCAAGATAAACTCTTCATCTCAAGATCCTTAATTATAACTAATTTAATTATTAATTAATTTTCAAATAAAGTAACATTCATAAGTTTCAGAGATTCGGACATGGACATACCTTTTTTGGAAGTCACCATCCAGCCCGTTATACCCTGTCTTACTAATAGAATATGTTGTTATCCTTTTAAATTTTGCCATTCTGATAAGGTGGAAAATGGTCCCAGTATCATTTTAATTTGAATTTCTCTTTTCATACATTTAAGTTTTATTTCGCATTTTATTGTGTGTGAATTGTTTGTTCCTTTTAGCCATTTTTTTCTGTCAATATTTTTGGTATTTCCCTAAATTTTAAGAGTTTTTTTAAATTGAGGTATAATTGACATATAACATTAGTTTCAGATGTGTAACATAATGATTCAATATTTGTATATATTTTGAAATGAAGAGGTTTTTTTAAATATTAGGAATTCTTATGAACTGAATTATGTCCCTCCCACACCCCAATTCATAATGTTGAGGCCCTAATCCCTTGCACCATACTTTAGAATGTGATTTTATTCGGAGATAGGGCCTTTAAAGAGTTAGTTAAGTTAAAATGAGGCTGTTAGGGTAGACCCTAATCCAATCTAACCGGTGTCCTTATTAGGAGATTAGGGTATAAAGAGAGACACACCAGGGATGCATACATACAAAGACCATCTAAGGACACAGAAGGCAGCCATCTGCAAGCCAAGGAGAAGAGATCTCAGGAGAAAGTCAACTTGCCAACACCTTGATCTCACACTTCCAGACCTGTGAGAAAATTAGTTGCTGTCGTTTAAACCATACCAATTGGTGGTCTTCTATTATGGTAGTCCTAGCAAACTAGTACAGGAATATTAGGCCTTTATTTGTGATGCTTTCTTCTAGGATGTTTACATTCCTACTCTGTTTGGAATTTATTCTTGTGGTATGATGTAAGGTATGGATAGAATTTTATTTTTTTCCAAATGGCAAACCAGGAAACTTGTCCGAGCTATGTGCTTATATTTTAATTTTTTATTTTGAGATCATTGTAGATTTACATGCAGTTGTAAGAATATAGAGATCCCATATAACCTTCACCCAGTTTCCCTCAGTGACAATTTCTTGTAGAACTATAGTGCAATATCATGACCAAGATCTCGATATTGATACAATCCACAGAACTTATTCACATTCTTTGCCAGTTTTACATGCACTGTTTGTGTATCTCTGTGTATATTTAGTTCTGTGTGATTTTATCATTTGTGTAGAGTCATGTGACAACCACTACCATCACTATTCAGAACAGTTCTATCCCAAGGATCCCTTGTGCTACCCTTTTATAGTCATAGCCACCTCCTCTCCACCCAATCCCTGCCATCCTCTAACCTGTTCTCCATCTCTATCTTTTTGCATTTTAAGAATGTTATATAAATGGATTCATACAGATTAGAACTTTATGAGATTGGTTCTTTTTCACTCTGCATGATTCCCTTGAGACCCATCCAAATTGTGTGTTTCAGTGGTTCATTCCTTTTTATTGCCAGTGTTTTGCCATGGTAGAGATATACCCTAGTTTGTTTAACCATTTACCTGTTAAAAGATATCTGGGTTATTTCCAGTTTTTGATTATTACAAATAAAGCTGCTATGAACATTCACATATAGGTGTTTGTATAAACGTATGTTTTCATTTCTCTGGGATAAATGGCCAAGAGTGCAGTTGCTGGGTTGTATGATAAGCTCTGCACTTACTTTTTATTGTGAAACTTCATTTATTTCAACTTTGTTCATTCCCAGCTCTGTGGATAATGAAATTATTCTATTATCCATTGGAATTTACATTTGCAGCATCATTGGTCACAAGAGAAATGCAAATTAAATACAAATGTACCACTACACACCTATTAGAATTGCTAAAATTCAAAAGACACAATAATAATGCTGATTGGGTGGGGCAACTGGAATGCTCATACACTGCATGTGGGAGTATAAACTGGAACATTCACTTTCAAACACTATTTTGCAATATTTATTAAAGCTAAACATATGTGTGCTTTCTAACCTAGCAATTCTATTTTTTGAGTACATAATACAAACAGAGCTAATTTCATATGCACACCAAAAGACTGACACAAGAATGTTCATAGCAGCTTTACTCATAATAGCCCAAAACTAGAAACAAATACCCCATCAACAAGAGAATGGAGGTTGCCCCTGGATTGTTCAGTCAGTTGTGTCCGACTCTTGATTTCGGCCCAGGTCATGATCTCACAGTCGTGGGATCGAGCCCCACGACTCAGCACTGTGTGTGGAGCCTGCTTAGGATTCTCTCTCTCTCCATCTCTTTCTGCCCCTCCCCCATTTGTGTGCATGCGTGCACACACCCTCCCACACACACACACTCTCTCTCTCTCCCCCAAAATAAACATTTAAAATAAGGAAAATAAATCATACATGCTCAGTAAATGGCAGATCTATGTTTTGAATCCACATTTCTCTAACTACAAAACCAGTTTTCTTTTTTTTTTTTTTTTTGTTTTTTTTTTTTTTTTTGGGACAGAGAGAGACAGAGCATGAACTGGGGAGGGGCAGAGAGAGAGGGAGACACAGAATCGGAAACAGGCTCCAGGCTCCGAGCCATCAGCCCAGAGCCTGACGCGGGGCTCGAACTCACGGACCGTGAGATCGTGACCTGGCTGAAGTCGGACGCTTAACCGACTGCGCCACCCAGGCGCCCCTAAAACCAGTTCTCTTTCAATTCTGGTTTTTGCCCCAGAAGCCCAGATTTTATTATATTAAATGAAACCCTAGCACAAGTAATTCATTTAAACAAATACAACTTGTTCTAAATTGGTAGATTTAAAAGACTGATGATGCCTTATATTATAGTAAAAGAGACACTCTTATGGTATGTTGGTGAAAATTTAAGCAGGGCAATTGATGAAGATGATGTAAGTCAGTTTTAACTGTGAAAGCCTCATTCTCAACAATATTTAAGACTCTGTTCAAAAGATATAATTATATGTGTGCACAAAAAGGAGTGTGCAGTGAAACACTATGCAATATTGGGGAAAGCAGCTAAATATCCTTCAATAGGGAAATGGTTACATAGTATATCCAGACAATGTAGTCAAAACATTATGATAGATTGTAATTTGATGACATGAAAAACTGTTCACTGTATTTTGTCAGGTGAAGAAGGCAGATTACAAAACAGTATTATAGTATGATTCTGTTTTGAATGAACAAATCCTATGTGCCTATATCCATGTGTTAATTCACAGAGAAATATGAAATGATTTAGAATAAAATGTTCAAATAAGCTGTTTCTAAATGAGCATTATTTTGAGCTTTTCTGTATTTTCTAAATTTCTGACTAACAATCAGAAAAAATAATAGAGCTAATCCCTCCCTCTTTGAGAGCAGAAGAAATAATAGGAGATGTATATGAAACATGGAGTGTAGTGCAGTAGTGGTTTAAATTCTGGCTTAGGGTGGCCTGAAGTTTCTTCATAGATGTGAAGCCTTTCGGATGAATAACTCAACTACTACCTTAAAGATCCTAAACCTTGAAACTAAGATTTTATTACACATTGGATTCCTCTTCCTGGTTGCCCCTCACCTAGGCTCAGATCTATTATTGCCTGCCAGTCCCTCCACCAGTCATTGCTCCAACAAGGAAATCACATCTGCCTTGGAAATTAATTAATATTAAACCCTGCACATAGAAGAAATAGAACTTAGGCCTGATGTGGCTGTGTAGAAATTCAGACCATTCCCTTGATCATTAGGCAGAAAAGGAAGTTGAGAAAGTAATCTGAAGGATCAGGATGATGACAATTTAGAAAACACAGCAGAGATGCCCGTTTCTACTTCCAGGAATCTTAAATCAGTCCTTCAGAAAATTAGCTAAGTACCCTAAAGAGTCACAGTGAAGAAAGATGGCTCTAGGATGCAGACTTTGAATTGGAAAAGGGAAAAGAGATACCATAATCCAGGAGACCCAGTTGATTAAATAAATACATATAGATCCTTTATCACAGCCTTGAACAAATTCTTCAGAGTGGGGTGAGTTATCTATACTCCACTCAGCAGAAGTCAATTCCACATTCCTGGGTCTACATACCCCTAAAATGACTGGAACTCATGTCCTGATAAGGTTCTAGAAGGGAATGCAAAGTTGGTGAAGACATGGGAGCTGGACAGTAAGAAGAAGCTGCTCAGCAAAGTTAATAGTTAAATAAATTACAAAATATCCATGTAAAAGAATATTAAGATAAATCCAAAGCTGTAGGAAGTAATTAAGGATATAGAAAAATTTCAAGATATAACACCAGTAGAGAAATCACTTTACAAAACAGATTAACAAATACAATTATACCAATATTGAGTGATACAAAAAAAAGTCAAAAAAGTTAAACAACTGTTTCAGTTATCTGTTGCTATGTAACCATTACAAAAGTTTGTGGCTTAAAAAACATTCATTAGCTCATTATTCTGGGGTTGGCAATTTGGGCTTGGTTTGGCTGAGTGGGTCTACTGATTCCACTCATCTAATAGCAGCCAGTGGTTTGGTGGGGGCTGGATGGTCCAAGATGGTCTCTGAAATATCTGGTAGCTGTTGCTGTCAGCTGGGCCTCTGTCTCCAGGTGATCTTCTATCTTCAAGCAAGCTAGTCATAACCTTCAGTAAAAGCTGGCCTCAGGGCAGGAAGAGGAAAAGAGCGGACCTCCTAAGGTTTTGTCTCACAAATCTTACAATGTCACTTCCACCACAGGCTTTTTGTCAAAGTCCATCAAAAGGCCCTGCCTACTAGTAACCTAACCATTTCAGAACAATTACTCCCTTTTCTGAAAAACAAAGAGAACAAGGAGAACAAAATCCCTGACCTTAAGCTTGGTTTCAGATATGCCCAGTAATGTTTTCCTTTATTCAGAGCTCTTCTCTCAGTGAACAGCACTGTAGGGAAAGGGAAGGGGCATGGGAAGGGTAGGAATCATTAAGACACCAGACCTTTCTTGGAGCACTGACTAGCTAAATTGGAAGAAATTCTTCAACACCACACAATCTCTCACCATCTGTCACACACATACTGGACAGAAGTAAAAGGGAGATGGGGAGTACTGCTAATCCTTTTTAGTATCAAAGGGAAAAGCCAGGGTCACTGATACCAGGGCTGAAAACTTTCCAAGTTCACAGCAAGTTTCCTGGGGAGACAGCTTTGGGAATGATGTGGTTCTGAAACATGGAACTTGACCCCAGCTCTCAAGGGAGATCCTCTAAGGAAGGAATGGCACTCCTAGGCTCTCCAAACTCTGCCTAAAGGACTCTTCCAATTCTAAAATTTCATTCCAAAAACTGGTTTGTGCTTTTTTGCTTGCATGTAACTTTATACTACCACTCAAATATCGGACTCCCTTTGGTGACCATTTCTCTGCAGCTGGGGTCCATGGCTGTAAAGCAAGAGAAAAAAAAAAAAAAAGAAGAAGAAGAAGAAGAAGCAGGGAACCCAGGAATACAGATCCTAAAAAAGGTTAGAACCTAAAATTGGCCCCTAGATGGGCAACACTCACTTTACTGATACCCCACTGTGTTAAGCAGGAAGCTAGGCACTGGACGTTGGGGGAGGGGGGGAGGGAGGCGGTGCCCTGACGAAGGCAACTGAGACCATGCTTTAGTCCAAGGGCGACTCAGGTTAATACAGGCATCGCAGTCTTCACAAGCGCAGATATACTCTCAAAAAGGTCTTCAAAAGACCCCTCAGTCCCGACGTTAAACCCAGAACTGAAGAAATGAAGCTCTATGCCATTACACAACCGAACTCGTACCAGTCAGAGCATTAAAAGCTTCTTCCATCACATTAGGTAACAGCACTGTCTTATGATGGGCGGTCTCAAACCCCACAGTGTCACGTGCCTCACACAACAGCGGACCAGTCACCCCAAACGTTCCGCATCCGCGTTGGGACGTACACGCACAATCACACACCTGTCACGGCCTCAGCACCGCCCACACTCTCATTCGTCTTCGTCACCGCCACAAAAGCTCACACACAAACACCCATACACAGGCCTGAGCTCCAGGCTCAACGCGCCCTGTCTGCACTTTGGGGGCTCGGGGCTTCCTCACTGGGCGCGCCCGCCACGCCCAGACTCCGGCGGCCACTCGGAGCGCGAAGACTTGGAGGGATAACCAGAGAGGACCCAGGGCTCAAAGTTCTTTTCAAAAGCTGCACAGGGGCTTTGGGAAATGTAGTTCAAGGCTGGAAAAGCCCGGATGTCGAGCGCGCGCAAGGAGGCTGCGGCTTCAAAGACTGAGCCGCAGAGACACTTGGGAGGTACAGCTCGCGCGGGAGTACGCAGGCGCAGACCGCTGGCCAGTGGTCGAAGGTGAGGCTGGTGGGTCCTACGGAGGCGGTGGAGGCGGGTGATGGCGGGACCTGGGGGGAATGCAGAGGAGGGAGGCGGGAACCTGGCCAGGAAGGCCGGGGAAGAAGGCAAGAGTTTTGGGCCCTAGAGAGAACGGGAGGGAGGCGAGAACCTAAGCAGAAGGAGCCAGGGCCGGGAACGCCGAGAAGGGAATAGGGAGCCCGGGCCAGGGAGCGTCCTAGAGGGAACCGGTAGTCCAGGCTGGACAGCGCCGAAGAGGGAACTGGAAGCCCGAGTTGGTGTGAGCTTGGGGAGGGCAGGAATTTTGTCCCCCACCCCCGCCCCGCACCGTGAGGAAACCCCAGCTTTCGGAGTGCGGCCTGGCACACACGGGCATTCAGTTCGTGTAGCTTTTTGTGCCCGTTCTTGTGCAGCTTGGGCATGTGTTACTCCGTGTGACGTTGTGGAACCAGTTGTTTGGAAAGTGATAAAGTCTCTGTGTTTGTCTAATTTTTCAAATAGGATGCGAGTTGATGTGTTTTTGAGACTGCATGCGACTTTGGAGAGACGATAGTAAGGGGTTTGTGAGTAAAATTTTGCTATTTTGTGTAAAGTATGTTATGGGCTCTGTGAGATTATGCCTGTGATGTGCCTATGGGATTGTGATTGTGTCGTGGGCAATATAACTGTGTCTTTGTCTAATTTTTAAAGTATCTTGTGTGTACAATCCGCAGTAAATCGTGAATGTTTTCTGTGACTGAGATGGAGCGCTTGAGAAATTGGATGCATGACCAGTTAAATATGTATTGTTTCGATTATCTGAATACTGGCATTTTATATGCTTATAGATTTCACTCTATGGCAACTGGATAAGTGAAATAGAGATTTTTTTTTTGATGGAGAGGAGGAAGTAAAATAATAATTTTCAGATGGTAGGATTGTATATTGGGAAACCCCACACTGACTAATGATTGGTATGTTGAAATGAGTAGGACACCATAAAAAATTGGGCAAGACACAAAAAATTTCTCCCCTAACTGCCACTCAAAGTTTCTATTTGGGTGAATCCCTTTTTTTCCCTGCTACTACTGGATGCATTGCGAGACAGATTGAGTAATTTCTTTGCTCATTCTGAAGACTGAATCAGTTGAACATTTAAATACAAGACCAGTCTCATAATAACTATTTAACTAGTTAAATAAAATATTCACTATAGGGGCGCCTAGGTGGCTCAGTTGGTTGAGCATCCGATTCTTGGTTTCAGTGCAGTTCACGATCTCACAGTTTGTGGGTTCGAGCTCCACCTTGGGCTCTCTGCTGACAGTGCAGATCCTGGTTAAGATTTCTCTCTCCCTCTCTCTCTGCCCCTTCCTGGCTTGCTCTCTCTTTCCTTCTCAAAAAAATAAACAAATGAATATTTTAAAAAACATTCACTGTAGACACCAATACTTCAAACTTGTTTTAAATAAAAACCCTCCCTCCTACTGGAAGCTTGCCTGGGAAAAGGGTACATGATCAGCTTCTTCTCTAATTCTTCAACCTCTATTTTGTCTCTACTTCCTCTAGGTGGGTAGTCTCTGGCTGGAATGGATTGGGAGCTGGAAAGCAAGAGACAAGAAGTTAGGGACAAGAAGAGGCTAACATGATTGGTACCATTATAATTTATTGTAAGTCATCTCTTACCTTCTGAGAGAACCCACTGCTGGGAACTTCCAGATACACTTCCCTTCTTATGGGTACAGCCACTTCTCCAGCTGTCTTCTCAATGTTTCCTCTGGGCATGCAGTTGGCCACCTGCTCTGGTGGGTCTTGTTGTCTCTCCAGTGAGTCCTCTTGGACAAGAGAATCCAAGCCATTCCAGGCAGGCTCCATCCATGGGTTGCCCATCTAGAGCTCAGGTGAGAATTAGCCCCTTAGTCACTTTGCCCTCTCAAATCCTGAAATATGTACATTTTTCCCCAAAACTCTCTTTACCACTTTGTTTCCCAGTGACATCAGCATCTGAGGGGCCCCTTGTTTCTTATAAGAAAGCACCCACTTTTCTTCGCCTGGAAAACTATGTCCTAAAAAATAGTTTACTCTCTTAGACAAAGTAGGAGTTAAATTAATGGTAGCAAAACTTTATGTTTTTTATAAGACTTTATTTTAGAATGAGGGACACTTAGAAGCTTGCTTTCCTCACCATCTTTGGAACATCTGCTGAGACTGAGAGAAAAATTTATAAGTTACCATGCTGTTATAAACAGTGACAACAATTAGAAAATTCAGAGGTTTGTTGGAAAAATCATTGACAAATCAATAAGCTTCATTTATATATGTGTGCTTATGTGTATATATATGTATCAGAAAACTATGGAAAATGACCAATGGTCATCAAAAATATGAGATACAAAGAATTTCATAATGTGTAAGTAAAAGAATTCTTTTAATGTTTCTAAGGGACTCAAAAAATAAGACTTGAATAAAAGAACAGGAAGACATGTGACAAAGTGTCAAAACTCCCTAACATTTCATGCAATTCCATTAAATTTTCAGTAAAAATTTTGAATTTTCTACGAGAAATTTCTAAGAACGAAAGTTCTTATGAGAATATGAATAAGCCAAAAATTCTGAAAGAAAATAATGAAGGGGAAAGTAGCTCTAGCTGATACTAAAATATGTTTTAAAACTAATAACTGCCGAATCATCTTTGCAATTAAATGAACAGATCAGTAAAACTAAATATAAAATCCAGATCTACTCAGATATATAAAGGAAGTAAGGTATATGGTTATACTTGATCTTAGCCAAAAGACCAAGAAGCAATAAAGATGGCAGTTTTGATGAGTGGAGGAAACAGTAGATTATTGAACACCTGACAGTATTAAACCAATGGCCAATAATCTGTTGAAAGTTTTTGGGTTTTTTGGGGGTTTTTTTGTATTTAAGTAGGCTTCATGCCCATTGCAGAGCTCAGTGCAGGGCTTGAACTCATGACCGTGAGATCAAGACCTGAGCTGAGATCAATAGTTGGACGCTTAGCCGACTGAGCCACCCAGGCACCCCTGCTATAAGTTATTTTTGCATGGCAAAAACAAAGTCAAATGAGAAACTCTAAATTATTTGAAGTGAATACAGTACTTCCTTCCTTTAAAAAAAGATCTAATAACCAATCTAGAAAATAAAAATCTAATCGAAAAGTGAAAGAATTATAAGAGACCATTAACAGATGAGAAACTAAGGATGTTTTTTAAACTTATGAAAAGAAGCTTATTTTCTCTTATAATAGGGAAAATAAAACCCAGAACCACAATTTCTACCTATTAGATAGGCATGCATCAAGAAGTTGGTATCGGTAGCATTTATCAAGGTATTGGCATACATCAAGAAGTTGGTATCGGTAGCATTTATCAAGGTATATCAGTATATTCTCATATATTGCTGGTGATAGTGTAAATGGTAGAGCCTTCTGGAGAGCAGCTTGAAGGTAGGCTGCTAAGAGAGAAAAATTAGTGCTAGAAAGGAGGGGAACTTGCCCAAAATCTAACTTCTTGCCCAAGAGCCTCTATCTCTGCATTTTGGGATAAAATAAGATTTGTCTAGCTTATTCTCCTTCCTGTAAATTATGTGGAATGTGCAGAGTGGTCAAAGGCCAAAGCAAGGGAAATGGAGGCGATTTCAATTGAGACTTAAGTCATAAGAGAGCTATAAGTCGTGTATAGTGTCATTTTGGCTTCTTTTCATCTTGGCTTTGCCTTCTTAGGAACTGCCTCTTTTCCAAAGAGGAACCCAAAGGAAGACTGGTCACCTCTTGCAAATCTCAAAACCATGGCTCAGGTGAGGTGATGGTTCCTCTCTCTTTCCCAAATAATCTTTATTTTTTTTATTTTTTTTAAGGATATTTGAGCATTTGCCTTTCTTGTACTAAATCCTCCTGCCTATCTTCCCCTTCAGGAAAGTGTCCCCATTTCTTTCCATATTGGCCAGATAAGCCTTTTCCTTCCACAAATGCTCCTTCTAATTTTAACTAATTTTCACACATTAAGTGGGTTTATCATTAAACATCTTTCTTTGTCTTCTCCCAGAAGCAGAGCTGGGACAAAAATGCATTTCCTCAAATGAGAATATATTACTGCATGAACTTTGCTTGTTTAAATAAAAACAGTCAAGATGGAGATGGAATTGATGTTGCTTTTAGTAAGTAGCAAGGACTATTGTCTTGAGGCTTTAAGAAAAGAGTTATGCTTGGCAAATTGTACAAAGAACAGAGAATCTTGCTTTTCTCCTGTCTGATCCTCCAGTTTTGCCCATAGCTGCTAACAATTCCTAAAAATCCATGGCCTGCCAATAACACTCCCCCATTATGCTAATGATGTTCCTATTTTTAAACTTCTCTAATTTTATATTTGCATGCAGGGGAAGTAAATATATATGTTTGGATCACCATACTGAATTACAAGTATAACTCTTGAAATATCCTGCCCTTGGTTTCAAAGATGTTGTTATCTCTTGGTTCTTTCAGAAATGTCATCTTTATATCTGGACCTCTTAAATACTACTGTGCTCCAGATTCTTTTATTATTATAATTTTTTATGTTTATTTATTTTTGAGAGAGAGAGTGCGAAGGGCAGAGAGAGAGAGACACACACACACAAAATCTGAAGTGGGCTCCAGGCTCTGAGCTGTCAGCACAGAGCCTGATGGGGCTCGAACCCACAAACAGTGAGATCATGACCTAAGCCGAAGTCGGACACTTAAACCAACTGTGCCACCCAGGCGCCCCTGAACTCCAGATTCTTTATTGGTTCTCTTCTTTTTTCATTTCCCTGTTCCTATTCACAGTCTACCACCGTTATTCTATGCTCACATAATTGTAAACCTAAACCTCTGTTCTGAGTGTCAAAACCATATCCAATCTCCAACTAAAAATCACCACCTGCATATTCCACAGATACTTCAAGCACATGCCCAAGATTTATCTCATTATCTACTTCCCATCGTGTTCTTTTTTGTTTTGTTTTCTATCTGCTTTTGGCCCCAGTCCCATACCCACCTGCTAATATAGCTAGCTTGAGTTAAATAAATGTCTCTCTTCCACTATGCAATTTAGTGGTGATTTTATTCCTTATACCACAGTTGCCTTCATCTCCCTTGATATCTTTATTTTGAGTGCCTCTCTCATATCCTGGTCACTTGTTTTCCCATATAACACCTTTGCTCCTTTTCCAGTCCTCCAAGTGCTCACCCCACTGCTCACTTATGGATCTTTGTGTTTCTTACGCTTTTCTGTTTAACTTTGTGTGTGTGTGTGTGTGTGTGTGTGTGTGTGTGTGTGTGTAGTAAAATATACGTAGTGTAAAATTTCACCATTTTAGCCATTGTTGAGTGTATAGTTTAGCCCCATGAAATACATTCAGCGTTGTGTAACCAGTACCACTATGTATTTCCAGAACTTTTTCATCATCCCAGACAGAATCTCTGTAGTTATAACATTAATCGGTGACTGTTAACCTTATACTTTTTATAGCATCAGAACTAAAGCACATTAGAAGAATGTATAAAGATAGCCCTTTAGGGGAGTGGAAGATGTTAAAATATTAACAGTTTAAATTCAATAATAGTAATCAATGATAATGGTTTTCCAATTCACGAATATGATGTACATCTCCTTTTATTTAAGATCTTTAAATTCTCTCAGTAATGTTTTGTTGTTTTCAGTGTACAGTCTTACACGTTTTGTTATATTAATCCCTGGGTATTTTTTTTATGCTATTGTAAATGCTATTCATTTTTATTTCAAATTTTCACTGTTCACCGCTAATATATGAAAACAAAATTGATTTTTGTATATTGACCTGCAATCTTTCTAAAGTCACTTATTAGTTCTAGTAATTTTTTGTATTCTTTAGGATTTTCTACATAGATAAGCATGTCATATGTGAATAATGACTTTGCCTTCTTGCTTTTCAAACTGTGCATCTACTGCATTTTCTAGAACCTTCAGTATAATGTTGAATAGAAATGGTGAGAACAGACATTTTTGCCTTGTTCCTGCCTTAGGGGAAAGGGATTCAGAGTTTCACTATTAAGTATATTAGCTGTAGATTTTGCATTGATTTATCAGGTTAAAGAAGTTACAGTTTGCTGATAGTTTTTATCATGAGAGGGTGCTGAATTTTTTCAAAAGTTTTTCTTCATCTATTGGTTATTCCCCATTATTTGGCTTTTCTCTCTCTCTCTCTCTCTTTTAATGTTTATTTATTTTTGAGAGAGAGAGAGAGAGCATAGGAGCAGGGCGGGCAGAGAGAAATCTGAAGCAGGCTCCAGGCTCTGAGCTGACAGCACAGAGCCCAATGCGGGGTTTAAACTCACAAACCATGAGATTATGACCTGAGCCAAAGTTGGACACTTAACTGACTGAACCACTCAGGTGCCCCTTCTCTTTTTTCTATTACCACCATGAATTATATTGATTTTGAAGTGTTCAGCCAACTTAGAAGCTCTAGCTCTAGGATAAATTCCACTTATGTAATGTTTGATGAATTTGCTAATATAGTACATTGTTAAGGAGTTGTTTGTGGTTCATAAAAAATTTGGTCTGGGGGCGCCTGGGTGGCGCAGTCGGTTGGGCGTCCGACTTCAGCCAGGTCACGATCTCGCACTCCGTGAGTTCGAGCCCCGCGTCAGGCTCTGGGCTGATGGCTCAGAGCCTGGAGCCTGTTTCCGATTCTGTGTCTCCCTCTCTCTCTGCCCCTCCCCCGTTCATGCTCTGTCTCTCTCTGTCCCAAAAATAAATAAATGTTGAAAAAAAAAAAAAAATTTGGTCTATATTTTTTCTTGTAACACCTTTGTTTAGTTTTCATATCAGGATAATTCTTTTAAAATAAGTTGGGAAGTATACGCTCTTATTTTCTAAAAGAATTTGTGTAAATTGGTACTATTTCTTCTTAAAGTGTTTGTTAGAAATCACCAGTGAATAAATCTTTAAAAATTAAAAAATAAAAACAGGGGCGCCCAGGTAGCTCAGTGGGTTAAGTGTCCAACTTTGGCTCATGTCATGATCTCGTGGTTTGTGAGTTTGAGTCCCATATCGGGCTCTGTGCTGACAGGCCAGAGCCTGGAGCCTATTTCAGATTCTGTCTCCCTCTCTCTCTGCCCCTCCCCTGCTCATGCTCTGTCTCTCTCTCTCTCAAAAATAAAACATTTAAAAAAAATTTTTTTAATAAATAAATAAAAACAGGGAGGGAAACCATAAAAGACTCTTAAATACAGAGAACAATCTGAGAGTTGCTGGAGGGGAGGTGGGTGGGGAAATGGATTAAATGGATGATGGGCATTGAGGAGGACACTTATTGAGATGAGCACTGGTTGTCATATAAGAGATGAATACCTGGGTTCTACTCCTGAAGCCACTACATAACTACACTGTATGTTAACTAACTTGAAAATGAATAATAATAATAATATATTTTAAAAAAGAAGAATTCACCAGTGAAGCCATGTTAACCTGGAGATTTTTTTGTGGGAACGGGTTTAACTAGCAGCTCAATTTCCTTGGTAGAATTAGGGATATTCAGGTTATCAGGGTGTTTTCTTCAGTGAGCTTTTATAGTTTGTATCTTTCAAGGAATTTGTCAAATTTATTGACAAAGTTGTCAAAAATGCACTCTTTTTATCCTTTTGATATTTGTGTGACCTGTAGCAATGCCCCTCTTTCATTTCTGCTGTTGATAATTTGTGTCTTATTCTTTTCCTTGGTCAGTTGCCTAGAGTTTTACCAATTTCATTTGTCATTTCGAAGTACCAGCTTTGGGTTTCATTGGTTTACTCCATTTTTTTTCTGTTTCCTCTTTCTTCACATCTTTTTTGTTTCCTTTTTTTTTTTCTCAATACTTTGGGTTTAATTAAGTCATTTTCTAGTTTTGAGAGAGAGAGAGACAGCATGAGTAGAGGAGTAGCAGAGAGAAGGAGACACAGAATAGGATGCAGTCTCTAGGCACTGAGCTGTCACCCAGAGCCCAATGTAGGGATTGAACCCACAAGCAGTGAGATCATGACCTGAGCTGAAGTCAGACTTTTAACTGACTGAACCACCCAGGTGCCCCAAAACTTCTGTATCCTTATTGATTTTCAGTCTATTTGTGTAGCAATCACTGAGAGAAGAAAGTTGAAATCTTCAGTTACAATTTTGGTTTTGTCTGTTTTTCCTTTTCTATCAGTTTTTACTTAATGTATTTTTAAGTTCTGTTTTTAGGTGTGTTCACATTTAGAATTGTTACATTCTCTCATGAATTGATCCCCTCTGTTATTTTGAAATGCCTTATTTAATCCCTGATAATATTCTTTGTGCAGAAATTTGTATTGTTTGATATTATAGCCAATTTAGCTTTCTTATGATTAGTATTTACACGGTATACATGTTTTCCATCCTTTTTAAATTTTTTTAAGTTTACTTATTTTGAGAGAGAGAGAGAGAGCAAGTGGGGTAGAGGCAGAGAGAGTGGAGGAGAGAATATCAAGCAGACTCTGCAGGGTCAGCATAGAGGCCGATATAGGGCTCAAACTCACAAATTGTGAGATCATGACCTGAGCCCAAACCAAGAGTTGGACGCTTAATTGACTAAGCCACCCAGGTGCCCCTCCATCCTTTTACTTTAACCTTCCTATGTTTTCACATTTATAGTGAGCCTCTTGTAGATAGTATATAGTTTGTCCTTTTTAAACATTTTTTACTTTTAAGTAACCTCTACACCCAATGTAGAGCTCCAACTAACAACCCTAAGATCAAGAATCACATGCTGCACTGACTGAGTGGTACTCCTGTAGAGCATCACTTTTTGTAATCTCACAACACATGTTTTTCCAGAGCAAATATGCTATACACTAAGACAGAATATATGCAAATCTCAATAAAAAGAAATCATATGGAGCATCTTCTCTAACCACAATTGAATTAAATTAGATGTCAATAAAAATAACATACCTAGACTAGGCCCAAATGTTTGGAAATTAAACAATATGCTAATTTTTAAAAAAATGTTTATTTATTTTTGAGAGAGTGTGAGTGGGGAAGGGGTAGGGAGAGAGGGAGACAGAATCTGAAGCAGGCTCCAGGCTCTGAGCTATCAGCACAGAGCCCAACATAGGGCTCAAACCACAAGCCGCTAGCTCATGACCTGAGCCGAAGTTGGACGCCCCAACAATATACTACTTCTGAGTAATCAATTTTGGGTCAAAGAATAACCAAAAAGAAAATTTTCATAAAATTAATGAAATTTATGGCTAACATCATACTTAATGGTGAACGACTGTTTTCCCTCCTAAGATCAGGAGCAAGACAAGGATGTCTACTTTAAATTTTTTTTTTTTTCAACGTTTTTTATTTATTTTTGGGACAGAGAGAGACAGAGCATGAACAGGGGAGGGGCAGAGAGAGAGGGAGACACAGAATCGGAAACAGGCTCCAGGCTCCGAGCCATCAGCCCAGAGCCTGACGCGGGGCTCGAACTCACAGACCGCGAGATCGTGACCTGGCTGAAGTCGGACGCTCAACCGACTGCGCCACCCAGGGGCCTCAAGGATGTCTACATTAACGCTTCTATCAACACTGTAGTGATGCGTAAAGAATGAAAAAGAAATATGAGGCATATAGACTAGAAAGGGAGAAGGTAAACTGTATTTGCAGATAATATGACCAGGTTATGTAGGAAGTATTAAGGAATTTACAAAAAAAAAGTACTAGAAATAAAAAGTGAATTCAGCAAGGTCACTTATATCAAAATACAAAAATCAATTCTATTTTTATATACTAACAACAAAAATTTGAAAATGAGTTTAAAGAATAAAATTAACAAAACATTTACAAGACCTGTACACTGAAAACTACAAAACACTGCTGAGAGAAATTTAAGAAGACCTAAATAAGCATCCATGGATTGGAAGACCTACTACTGTTAACATATCTGTTATCTCCAACCAATTTATAAAGTCTTTCAAAACTCAATCAAAATCTAAGTAAGTTGTTTTATAAAGATTGATAAGTTGATTCTAAAATTAACCTGGAAATGCAAAACACCTAACATGTCTAAACAGGTTCTAAATGACAGTGTTGGAAGATTATTAATGGTGCTCTACAGGGGCACCTTACTGACTCAGTCACTGGAGTATGTGATTCTTGATCTCAGGGTTGTAAATTGGAGCCCCATGTTGGGTATAAATCTGTCCAGATTTTCCTCCCCTTTTTACTGACAAACATTTACATCAGCTATGGTTTTGGACTTTTTTAAGTCTCATTTTACTTTTGTCAATTTTTGCTTTATGTTTTTTGAAACTCTTGTTATTTAAATACGTATACATTTGTGGGGCGCCTGGGTGGCTCAGTCGGTTGGGCGTCCGACTTCGGCTCAGGTCACGATCTCGCGGTCCGCAGGTTCGAGCCCCGCGTCGGGCTCTGGGCTGATGGCTCGGAGCCTGGAGCCTGCTTCTGATTCTGTGTTTCCCTCTCTCTCTGCCCCTCCCCCGTCCATGCTATGTCTCTCTCTGTCTCAAAAATAAATAAACGTTAGGGGCGCCTGGGTGGCGCAGTCGGTTAAGCGTCCGACTTCAGCCAGGTCACGATCTCGCGGTCCGTGAGTTCGAGCCCCGCGTCAGGCTCTGGGCTGATGGCTCGGAGCCTGGAGCCTGTTTCCGATTCTGTGTCTCCCTCTCTCTGCCCCTCCCCCGTTCATGCTCTGTCTCTCTCTGTCCCAAAAATAAATAAAAAACGTTGAAAAAAAAAAATTTTTTTTAAATAAATAAATAAATAAATAAACGTTAAAAAAAATTAAAAAAATAAAATAAAATAAATGCATATACATTTGTAATTGTTCTATTTTCCTGGTGTATTTACTTTTTCATCAATATAAAATGCCTCTCTTTGTCTGCAGTAGTAACATTGCTCAGCTTTCCCATGTGTAGTGTTTGTATGTCATTTTCCATCCTTTACTTTCAGCCTATTTGTGTCTATGGTATTTAAAATATGTCTCTTGTAGGGTCGCCTGAGTGGCTCAGTTGGTTAAGCTTCCTGTTCTTGATTTCAGCTCAGGTCATGATCTCATGGTTCATAAGATTGAGCCCTGTGTCAGGCTCTGAGCTGGATATGGAGCCTGCTTGGGTTTTTCTCCCTTTCTCTCTGCCCCTTCCCCAGTTGTACATGTGCATGTGCTTGCACTCTCTCTCTCTCTCTCTCTCTCTCTGTCTCAAAATAAATAAATAAACTTTAAAAAATAAAATATGTCTCAGAATTATATTAAATCTTGCTTTTTCATGCATTCTAATATCTTGGTCATTTTATTGGAATGTTTGGTCCATTTATATTTAATACAATTAGAGGTAAATGGATTTAGGGCTGCCATTTTGCTGTTTTGTTTTCCAAATGCTTAACCTATGTTTTTAATCCTTTTAAATATACTTTATATTTCAAGGCAGTTTTAGGTTCATGACAAAATTGTAGAGTTTCCACTACCATCTGCCCCCATACATGATTAATAGCCTCCCCATTATCAATATCTTGCACCAGAGTGTACATTCATTACAATGAACCTACATTGATACATAATTCCAAAGTCCAATAGATTTTGGCAAATATATGACATTCTGCCATTATAGTATTATACAGAATAGTTTTAGTGCCCTAAAACTTTTAGGGCTACACCTTTTTGTCCCTTCTTTTTTTACTGTCTCCAGAGTTTTGCCTTTCCAGAATGTCATATAGTTGGAATTATACGGACTTTTCTGATGGGCTTCTTGCACCTACTAATGTGCATTTAAGTTTCCTCCTAATCTGTTTTTATTCATCTCTTCGTATATACTGTTGTATTTTGTATCAATCAAATACATGTTAATGGTTCATTTTCATTCTTCTCTTGACTATTTATTTATTTATTTATTTATTTTAATGTTCTATTTATTTTGAGAGAGACAGAGAATGCCAATGCAAGAGGGGCAGAGAGAGGAAGAGAGAGAAGCCCAAGCAGGGTGGACACTCATCATGACACAGGGCTTGATTCCATGACTGTGAGATCATGACCTGAGCTAAAAATCAAGAGTTGGACACTCACCAACTGAGCCACCCAGGCACCCCTCCTCTATTGACTTTTTAGTTGTATCTATTTCTATGCCCAGGTTTTCCATTAGTTCTTTGAAGACATTAAGAGCAGCTGCTTTGAAGCTTTTTTTGGTGGGTTTTTTTTTTGGCAAAATCCAACATTGGGACCCACTAGGGATTAATTTCTGTGACTGGCTTTTGCTGAATATGAGTCACATTCTCCCTTGTTTTGTTTGCATATTTAGTAATTTTTACTAGAAATCTGGATATCATGAATAATATAGTAATCTGATACTTTAAACTCTGCACCAACCCCAAGTATGAAGCAGCTGATATGTCAGCTCAGTTCTTTAAGCTTCCAGCTGCTGCTTTTGACCCTGGCCCCCTTAGGTGAGGGGAGATAGGTTCTCCTTGTGTTCATATATATTAGCTCTCAGTTAAGGAATTGGTGAGAGTTTATACTTAGATTTTGGGACTTACTTTTGGTAGGCCTGTTTCTTCCAGTGTTCCACTCCTTATACTTCCTGCTGCTTTGTGAGCTGCAACTTCTGACACCTCAATCCAGTAAGACTTCAGTTTTCTTCTGCTTGTGCTATGATCAGGTTGTATAATACTGGTAATCAAAAATGGCAAAATCTCAGGGGCGCCTGGGTGGCTCAGTCGGTTGAGCATCCGACTTCGGCTCAGGTCACGATCTCGCGGTTCGTGAGTTCGAGCCCTGCGTCGGGCTCTGGGCTGATGGCTCAGAGCCTGGAGCCTGCTTCCGATTCTGTGTCTCCCTCTCTCTCTGCCCCTCCCCCGTTCATGCTCTGTCTCTCTCTGTCCCAAAAATAAATAAAACGTTAAAAAAAATTTTTTTTGTAAAAGAAAAATGGCAAAATCTCAGAATCTCACTAGATGCACTTCTATTTTTCAAAACTCTTTTTTGGTATCTTTCTGTCTGCTTTTTCCTAAGTCCTCTCTGATGTCTCCAACAATTGCTTAGTTTAATTATCAATGTGGTGTTCTGGCAGTGTTTATACTCAGATTTTGGTTCTCATCCTTTCTATAGTTCTCTCACTTCCAAGAATTTATTTCTAAATCTTGAGCTCAGCTGCCTTAACAGCTATGGGGTTTCTGGTACCTTCATGCAAAAAAGCCATGGGTTGAACAATTCTTACCCATCACGGTTGCTATCCTTTAAGGATAAGCTCTCCATTGGGGCACCTGGGTAGCTCAGTCGGTTGAGCATCCGACTTTTGATTTCACCTCAGGTCATGATTCCAGGGTTGTGGGATCAAGCCCTGCGTCGGGCTCCACACTGAACATTTAGCGTGCTTGGGATTCTCTTTCTGACTCTGCCCCTTTCCCCAGCTCATGCTCTCCCTCTCTCTCTCAAGTAAAAAAAAAAAAAAAAAAAAAATTAATTCAGTTTTTTTAAAAAAGGTTAAGCTCTCCTTCAATTTTTGCTTGCTTTAATTGCTTCCAGTTCCATCTATGAGTTGTTATATGTTGTATTCAGACATATATATTAAGTATAAATGATTATCTGAAGGATCATTTTCTTGATCAATTGACTGTATTATTTTTGGATGCCAGAAGTTGCTCCCATGCATTTTTAAACCATATTTTTTCTGCATAATACATTAATCTTGACAGAGAAAAGTTTTACCTCCTCAATTGTGTTGCCCTTGTAATATATCACATCTTGTACATTCTTCTCTTGTAGTACCTGTAACACCTTCAAGCAGGTGTATGTTTAAACATACTTTCTTGAAGGCTTTGAGGCTATGCAGGGACAGTGTTTTATATGTCTTGGCACTCCAGTAAACTAATGCAGTTTGGGGTTACAAAGTGACTTTACATAAATATTTGTGTGATGAATTATTAAATAAATTCAGTGGCAGGTATTTCTGTCTTTTGTTTACCTTACAATATAAATTACAAAGCAAAAATGATTAGCTTTTTTTACATTGATATGAATGCCCCAAAGGAACAGATCAAAAGTAGTCCCCAATATCTAGTCAGCTTATTCTGATCACAATTCCAATCCGTTGCAGGCATCAGTGTCATTCAAAGATGTGACTGTTGACTTCTCTCGGGAAGAGTGGCAGCACCTGGATCCTGCTCAGAAGACTCTCTACATGGATGTGATGTTGGAAAACTATTGCCACCTCATCTCTGTAGGTAAGAAAAACTCTCTTTGAAACTTTCAGTAGCATGCATTTCCTTTCAAAGTGCCTGAATTATGTGTGATCTTGTGTTTCAGGGATAAGATTGATGAATTCTTTTTTTGTTTGCAGAAAGGATAATTTTGTACTTGCCCAGAGCAAGGCGTTAAGTTTACTCTTACACAAAGAAGTATCTTAATTTGCAGTATTGAAAATGTACTTTACTAATTTTTCAAATGTATTGAAGCCTAAACAACTTAATCCAAATTTTTCTTTGTCAGGGTGTCACATGACCAAACCTGATGTGATCCTCAAGTTAGAACGAGGAGAAGAGCCATGGACATCATTTACAGGTCATACCTGCTTAGGTGAGTTTCTGACTCTTCAGGTGGATGAAATCTAATGGAGAATAAATTTTAAAATAGTCATGCGGTAGGTGGCACCTTCGAAATATGCCACCTGGTGTGGGAGTGTCTTTTTAAAGGCTCCTAACCTTTGAAATGATCATTATTCCTGCAAAACTTAAATCAAACTTTTAAATACGACTCTCCCAATATAATATTCTTTTCTAGTTTGCTTGATGTTATCAAAGATAGTTGCCACTCTTAATCAAAATGTATTATAAACCTTCTTTTTAGATCTTTTTTCTTGTTTTGTGTCTTTTTCTAACTTCAGTCTCTTCTTGACATTGTATATTTTCTTTTGAACATTCTTAAATCTGTTTTTATAAGAGAGAAAATTCTTGTTTAATGTTTTTCTTCTCAGTTGCTTTCCATTTTTTTCTTTTTCTTTCTTTTAATTGTCTCAGGTTTGTTTTCTGTGCTAAGTCTAAGATCCCCTTCTCACCACAAATATAGCTGTTAATTTTAAAACTTACTTGCTTTGACCCAGATTGATAATTCCACAGTTATCATTCTCTTCTATTAAACTTTTGTGGTTCACTTTATATGGCAGATCATCATTCCTGAAATCAACCCTTCATTTGGGTAAAGCATTAACTTATTCTTATCCTGGTTCTCTGAGTGATTATTTCCAAGTTGGTCTATTTTCTTCATCACTGGACATACTGCCTGATAATACCTGGTACATAATGGTCATTGATACATATATTTTTAAATGTATGTTGTTTCACTAGACTCTCAGTCTTATTTCTCTGATTTGACCTCAAAGGATCTGCCTTTAAATTATGGTAATCTCATCCATTCTGAGGACGGAAGGTCTTTGTTTTATGTAGAGATCTGTAACACTGACATACTCAGTGCATTTCTCCCACCTTCACTATAGTACTTCAAGGGTTCTGCACTCTGATGTTTCACCTATTTTGTGACAACATGTTAGAAATGAAAATCACAAACTTTCCTACCCTTTACATTCTTCCCCACTGTTTCCAAATATTTTATTTTTACCATGATACCAGCTTTCTCTGTCTCTATCATCATCTCTTATGAATCTCTTCACAATTTGTGTTATGTTTATCAGCCTGTGAAGTGTATTTATGTTTTCCCATATTTTCATTTTTTACTGACCTCATACAAAATAACAACTATCTTATTTCATGTCTTGACTACAATAATTACAGCTTGGCTTTGCTATAATTTTGTCCTAATTCTTTCAATTTATATTGTTACTTTTCTGACAAGAGATACCATTGCTTGTTCCCTATTATTATATGAAATTGAAATTCTTCATTCAAGGACTACTATAATAAGCCCTCATCTGGTCTTTTCAACTTTATTTCTCTCCATTATGGAAAACTTGTGGTAATTTCCACTTGATATAGTCTCCTCAATGTTCTCCACACATGTGTAATTTGTCATAATGCTTGTACTGTTCATTGTGTTGTGTTCTCCCTTCCATATACTATGTATCTTTTAAGTCTTGAGATTTCTTCTGCATAAACTATTCCTTAACCACTTCACATAGATTTTTTTTTTTTTAATTTTTTTTTCAACGTTTTTTATTTATTTTTGGGACAGAGAGAGACAGAGCATGAACGGGGGAGGGGCAGAGAGAGAGGGAGACACAGAATCGGAAACAGGCTCCAGGCTCCGAGCCATCAGCCCAGAGCCTGACACGGGGCTTGAACTCACGGACCGCGAGATCGTGACCTGGCTGAAGTCGGACGCTTAACCGACTGCGCCACCCAGGCGCCCCTAGATTTTTCTGAATTCCCATGCTACTTACCAACTCAGACACACACAACTCTTGAAAATAATTATGTAATTTGGTACCCAGTTATATGTGATTTATGCTTAAGGCTTTTTTAATTCAAAGATAAGATCCTCTGTATCTTTTTTGCTATAGTATATAATATTTTAAATATTCCATAGTTGCTCATTAACTTGAAGCTATACAGGCAAGTTACGCTTTTGCTCCATTCACAAAGCATGGTAAGCTCCTTCCAGATGTACCTGCTCAGGCCATGGCTGTATAGATTCTGATTGAAATTGTTGGATTCTGGGGCACCTGGGTGTCTCAGTCAGTTGAGCCGACTTCAGCTCAGGTCATGATCTCATGGTCTGTGAGTTCGAGCCCTGCGTTGGGCTCTGTGCTGACAGCTCAGAGCCTGGAGCCTGCTTTGGATTCTGTGTCTCCCTCTCTCTCTGCCCCTCCCCTGCTCATGCTCTGTGTCTGTCTGTCTCTCTCTCTCTCTCTCTCTCTCTCTGTCAAAAATAAATAAACATTGAATTGGCTGGATTCTACCAAACACTACCTATCTAGGTAGGATATACAGTGTTAATGTAAACTCAGAAGAGTTCAAAGGAGATAATCAATAAAGTATTCCTTTCTATGGAAAAGGATTACTATCAAAATCTGCATCTTTCACAAAATATTTAAGACACGATTAAGCTTGTGAAAATATTTTGTTAAAATTACTTTCCTAGACCATAACCATTTTTAAGTTATAAAGAAATAGTGCTTAAAGTGGTAGGGGGAAATAAGTGAAGGATTTTTGGCATCATGGAACGTAGCATTTTCTTGAAGGTAATCTGAGTAGAAATAAGAATGGAAGACAAGCCACTTGATTAAAAAAACATAAGCAAAGTATGTGATTAGGAGTAAGTGAGATATTTATAAGGCAAAAAAGATGAGGCCTCACTTTTACGTGTGAAAGTTGTCAGATAGGTGGACAACCCTGAAAACTTGTTTGAATATGAAAAGTGAATCTCAGTGATTCAAAGTTTTGTTTACAGGAGAAATTCCTTATATGTTGGTGTTGAGAGTAATGGACTGAAGGAAGAAATAGATTTTTTGAACCTAAATTTAACATTATTTCACTAGATGTGGATGATTGCAAAATAACAGAAGTCAAATATAGCTATAAAATATAAGAGAAATGAAGGTTAAAGTTAATCACTTAGAATGAGATGTAATCTTGTCCACCATGTGGAAAACTGGAGTTAAGAAAAGTTATGAGTGTCTGGGTGGCTCAGTCAGTTAAGCGTCCAAATCTAGATTTCAGCTCAGGTCACGATCTCACAGGAGATAGAGCCCCACATTGGGCTCTGTGCTGGCATTGTGGAGCCTGCTTGGGATTCTCTCTCCCTCTTTCTCTTTGCTCTTCCCCTGCTCTCTGTCTCTCTCTCTCTCTCTCAAAAATAAATAAACCTTTAAAAAAAAAAAAAGAAAAGTTACTATATTGAGGAAAGACTTGTGGCAGTTTTTCCTTAAACCTGAAAAAGTAAGTCTGTGAAAAGAAATAGTTACAATTGATGGTCATGAGATTTTTGTTATTGAACCATTCTGAAAGGATTGGTAGTAATAGCAATAATGAATACACCAATAAATATACTCCTAGTCAGTTCCTGTTGAAAGTGTCTTCATAGCTCTTTTCTCACAGGAGAAAATGATAACCAGTTATATGGAGGATTAGAGCCTAGGCTATACGGTTGTCTTTTAAACACTAGGAAATTACTTGATACTTGGAAAGATTAATGAGCCATTGATGGGTACATAGTAGGCGGTGGTGGAATAACTGGAAATGTTTTGCCTCACAGTCTAGAGCTGAATGTATAAAAATATAGGCTCTGATCTGTGTTCTCCAAAAGTAATCCTTCCTCTAATATTTTTCTTGAATAAGCTTTTCTACTAATTTTTCTTGTCCATCCTACTTAAAGTTTACTGCCCTTGAAAGGTTCACTTCATTGCTTCCAAATCCACCTGTCCAAACATCAGTCTCTCTTTCACCATTCTTTGTCTTCTCACTGCTTGGTGTATTCATTTAACTTTCTGTATGAAATTCTGATACAAAGTGCAAAAGTTACTAGCGTTCATTGCTTAATTTTTCATTCTTGTCCACACCGAGGCAGAGTTTTTCTTTAGGTTTTGTGTCTTTTCCCTGGCAAGGAATAATTTGTCCAGGGTCTTTTTTGATCTCATATACTAGACACCAGTACAATTTCTTTCCATAGCAAATATGTGAAGATTCACAAATTGTTATGATATTCTTTTGTAGAAGAAAATTGGAAAGATGAAGACTTTTTAGTGAAATTCAAGGAATACCAAGATAAGTTTTCTAGATCAGTTGTATTCATCAACCACAAAAAACTGATTAAAGAGAACAGTAATGCATATGAAAAGACATTTACTTTAAGCAAAAACCCTATTAATTCAAAAAATCTACCTCCTGAATATGATACTCATGGAAAGATTTTTAAAAATGTTTCAGAATTAATCATCAGTAATATAAGTCCTGCAAGAAAGAGACTTAGTGAGTATAATGGATATGGGAAATCACTTCTCAATACTAAACCAGAGACAGCTCAACCTGGAGTCAAATCCCATAATCAGCGTGGCAGGGTTGTCAGTCATAATGACGTACTTATACAATATCATAAGGTGGAAACTCCAGCACAGCCATTTGGATATAATGACTGTGAGAAAACCTTCCTTAAAAAAGGAGAATTAATTACACATAATAGAGCTTACATAAGGGAAAACCCATCTGAATATAATAAAAGGAGAAGAACAACCAATATTGAAAAAAAACATACATGCACTGAATGTGGGAAGTCCTTCTGCAGGAAGTCAGTATTGATTCTGCACCAGGGAATTCACACAGAGGAAAAACCCTATCAGTGCCATCAATGTGGAAATTCATTTAGAAGGAAGTCATATCTCATTGATCATCAAAGAACTCACACAGGAGAAAAACCCTTTGTTTGTAATGAATGTGGTAAGTCCTTCCGCCTAAAGACAGCCCTCACTGATCATCAGAGAACACATACAGGGGAAAAATCATACGAATGTCCACAGTGTAGGAATGCCTTCAGATTGAAGTCACACCTCATACGTCATCAGAGAACTCATACAGGAGAGAAACCATATGAGTGTAATGACTGTGGGAAGTCCTTCCGCCAGAAGACAACACTCTCTCTACATCAGAGAATTCATACAGGAGAGAAACCCTATATTTGTAAAGAATGTGGGAAGTCCTTTCACCAGAAGGCAAACCTTACTGTACATCAGAGAACTCATACGGGGGAAAAGCCCTATATTTGTAATGAATGTGGGAAATCGTTCTCCCAGAAGACAACCCTCGCTCTTCATGAGAAGACTCATAATGAGGAGAAACCCTATATTTGTAATGAATGTGGGAAGTCCTTTCGCCAAAAGACAACCCTTGTGGCACATCAGAGAACACATACAGGGGAAAAATCCTATGAATGTCCTCACTGTGGGAAGGCCTTTAGAATGAAGTCATACCTCATTGATCATCACAGAACTCACACAGGAGAAAAACCATATGAATGTAATGAATGTGGGAAATCCTTCAGTCAGAAGACAAATCTGAATCTGCATCAGAGAATTCATACAGGAGAGAAGCCCTATATTTGTAATGAATGTGGGAAGTCCTTTCGCCAGAAAGCAACTCTCACTGTACATCAAAAAATACATACAGGACAGAAATCCTACGAATGTCCTCAGTGTGGGAAAGCCTTTAGCAGGAAGTCATATCTCATTCATCATCAAAGAACTCATACAGGAGAGAAACCATATAAATGTAATGAATGTGGGAAGTGCTTCCGCCAGAAAACAAATCTCATTGTACATCAGAGAACTCACACAGGAGAGAAACCCTATATTTGTAATGAGTGTAGTAAGTCCTTCAGTTATAAGAGAAACCTCATTGTCCATCAGAGAACTCACAAGGGAGAAAACATAGAAATTCAATAAATGATGTGATCTCTTTGTGAAGCCTTTCCAAGTTATTGTAAAACTTTAGTTTAAGGAAAAAAAGCATGCTAAAACATTTTAATAAGGTAATTTTAATCACAAATGTAATAATAGTTAAAGTACCAACCACAGAACTGTCTGCTGTTTACTAGCACATGTAATGGATATGATCATTGTTATCGAACTTTATCAGAAATGAAGCTAATTTTTTAAGTTTTCAAGTTCTGTTCACTTAGATTATTTTTTTAAAGTGCTTACATAATATATGCAGAGGCAAGATACAAAATGGTTATAATATCAGTCTCCATAAAAGAAAGAAAATATGAAATATATTTCTCCTTGTGCTCTGGAATAAAGAATAACTGTCATTTCCCCAAAGATTACCATGTCCCTGGCTTATAACATCATGAAGCAGTCTTTGCATGTCTAAATTTTATGTTTTATCATATATCATGAATTATTTTGTGTCTTGTCTCAACATTTTTAAGATTCATACATTATTGCATGTGGCAGTAATGTATTCATTTTCATTGTGCATACTCTTCCATTTTAAGAATATACCACTATTTATCCTCTTGATGGATGTTTGTATTTTTATAAATTTGTGTTGTAATAAAAATACTGCTCTAAATGCTGTAAATATTCTGTGTATGTGTGTATGTATATTTCTGTTGATCTTATCGTGAGATGAATTACTCAGTCCAAGGGTGTATGTAAGTTTTTTTCAGCTATGGTAGATACTGCCAAACGTCTCAGACCTTTCTTAATATGAGGTGATTAACTTTGGAAAGTAACAGCTCTGACTGTAAGCAATGTGGAGAAAGGTCTTTAGCAGTCATTCAACTAGAGAATTTTACTTTAAAAAATCCATATAATATTGTAATTGTAAGAAGACTGTTAGTCATGAATATCTGAATGTAACAAATCTAGAAAGACTCGCTATGGCTTAAATTACACAAAGCTAGAGAATTCATATCGGAACGAATCCTATAGTTGTCATGATTATAGGAATACTTTTAGCCATAGCATACACCTTATTTAACACCATAGAATTCATACTAGAGAAAGGGAGGTTAAGAAATGACAAAGATGAGTAAAACTTGGGAATATAAGTCACATTAGACAGAATTGTGAAATACACACACACACACACACACACACACACACACACACACACAACTAAGCCTTTTATATATTTATCTCAGGAAGTGTGGGTCTCAGTTCCCAATGGAAAAATCACTGGAGAGATATTGATGTTTTAGAATTGGAAATCTGCTAAAACACTAATGTCTATAGCATCTTTTCTATGAAAATAGTAAGTTCAACAGCACCTTGAACAGTTTTACTGAAGGCCCTTGATTATTTGTAACATATGTTTACTACATGTATTGTTACTGTGTATAATAAAATGCATTTAAAATTTAAATAAGCTTACCCCCCGCCCCCAATTTGGGCCCTCTGCCTTACAGAAAGGGACAGCAGTTGCCAGTGGATAGTAAATGGAAACCTGCTTGTCCAGGGCTTGTAGATAATTTGAGAGAGAAAAACAAAAAACGACAGTGGGTAATGAGGAAATTCAGACATGACAAATATTTAGACTTCAAAGGGTCTAAAAATTATAGTGCCTTGTCTGACCAGACAGAACTTTGTGAAATTCAGCCTTTACTAGTAACTATTTATGTTTAGAGGATTTGTTTCGTTTTGTGGGTTTTTTTTTTGAGGGTAGGATGAACGTACTAAAAATAAGTAGGTAAGATTACAGGGTCCATATTCATAACCATGAGAACCTGGTAATAGTTTCATTTGAATAAATCTATATTTGTATATGAATTAATACTATTTATTATATGTTAACAATGGCAACTAACAAGAATTATACTCAAGACGGAGGATGCAAATCTACCCTTTTTCCTGGATATTTAATGATTAGGGAGGTGTGGTATAACTGAATCTGTTCTAACCTCAACCAAACAAAGATGTTGGGACTGTGAGTCACTTTTTCTTGGATATTCTACTCTCCTTTGTTTCGTCTCTCATATGTATTTCTGTGGCTGTCACAAAAATATAATTTATCTGGCATCCCTACATGTGCTATCCTGCCTCTTGATTTACTGATTATATTATGAAATAGCCATGTTTTATTTGCAGTAGAGCATTGTATGCATATTCTTAGTTTATTTTTATACATAGTACATAATATTCATGTTTTATAGGTCTTGTGTATGATATACTAGAAATTCTGGTGTACTAACAGACAGTGTTTTAAATGGCTAAGCTTAAAAGTACAATTATGAACTCACAGATGATTAGGCTGTTTTCTTACCTAAAAGAACTTCCAGTATAGGAGGTTATATAAACAAGTCATAAAAGTATTTGGATAGTAATCCGTAAGAATCTCTACATATTTATGCTCTTAGCTATTTCCCAAGATCTCCCCAATTTCTACTCCTATCATAGTTACTATACCCACCAAAATATATGTCACTTATAGGGGGAGATGGAATGGGGTGTTATTAGAAGAGATACATTGCTACTGTATTCATTGTAATGAAATTTTTTAAAATGAGTAGGCCAGTCCCAGACTCCTTTGGCATCCGAGGACAAACAGCAAATATCCTAAATCTATATGTCACATTTTAAACTTTCCTTATTCCCAATCCTATATTAATCCCTCCTCATGCAAATCTCTGGGATATAATATATCTCAGCTGAAGAGGGAAGGGACAAAAAAGATATTATGCAAATGTTTGGCTGTAAAAAGTTACCCTACTTGAAGTGTCTCTGCAAAAATTCAAAGTAATGGCAGATGCCATTTTCTGTATGATTTTTCTGTTTTTAAATTTATAATTTTTAACTTCCATTTGAAATCATATCCACTAAATTTAATTTTATAAATGTGCCACTTTATAAATATATTGTATTTTTGTTGTTGTTTTAACCACCAGATTTATGGTGATTTTTATGGCAGCCACAGAAAACTAACAAATTTTGGTACCAGGGAATGGGGCTCTGCTAAAACAAACACCTAAAAATGTGGAAGTGGGTTTGGATAATGGGTAGAGGCTGGAAGAATTTTAAGCCATATGATAGAAAAGCCTAGATTACCTTAAACAGATTGTTAGGGATGGTAAGGTGCAGGCTCAGGAAATAGCAGGATTGAGAAAGCTATTTTGTTTGAGGATACATGTGTCATGAACAGAATATTATTAGAAATATTAACATATAATGGTACTTCTGGTAAGGGCTCAAAAGAAATGTTAATATTGGAAACTGGTGGAAAGATCATTCTTACATAGTGGCCAAAAACGTGACTGAATTGTGGTTTATACTTGTGTGAAAAGCAAACTTGTAGGTGATGGATTTGAATACTTGGCTGAGGAAATTTCCAAGGGAAATGTTGAAGGTGGGGCCTGGTGTTTTCTTGCTGCTTATTATAAAATATAAAAGGAAAGAGAAATTTAGGAAGGAACTATTATGCAAAAAGGAATCAAAGTCTGATTATTTGGGGGAATTCTCAGCCTATGCAAACTGCAAAGGATGTTGAAATTAAGAGTTCACTGGAGAAAGCTTGCTCTGGAGAGAGTGCTTGGACAATTTTAGTTGAAGAGATTAAGTATGTGACTCATGGATCCAATCAATCATCTCAGTAGAAACAAATGGAAATGGTTGCCCAACAGTGATGCATGGAGGGCCCTCTTGTCTAATTGTGTGGATCTCTATGACAAACAGAGGAGACCCATAAGGTCTTTACAAATGTGATATCAGCAGAAACACTGCTGGCTTGGACTGAAAACAACAGAGACAGAATGAAATAACAGAAGGCTATCAGATTTCCAAAATTCTACAGGGAGGAAATGGGCTGATAATCAACTGTAAACATGTGCTACCCTTCAAGTAAAAGGAAGAATGATTGTAGCCATAGACATAGAGGGCAGAGACACAACCTGGAGGGTAGAGTCTCAGGACACAGGAGATTACTCCTAGCATTTGAAAACTAATGGAATTTGCTCCACTGGGTTTTGAACTTGCTTGGGACCACTGACTTCTTGTGTGTTTATTGACCATCCATATAATTACTTTAGTGGAATATCTGTTTACATCTTTAGTCTGTTTTCCAATTAGATTATGTGGAAGTTTTTACTATTGAATGCGTGTGTGTGTGTGTGTGTGTGTGTGTGTGTGTGTATTAATACTTAGTGAGATAAGTGACTTGCAAGGATTTTCTCCTGGTGGGTAGGTTGTCTTTTAATCTTCTTAACAAAGTCTTTTGCAGAGCAAGAGATTTTTATTTGATGAGGTCTAATTTATCAAATTTCTCTTATGAATCATACTTTGGTATCAACTCTAAGATCTCTTTGCCTAGCTCTAAATCCCCTAAATTTTTCATTTTTTTTTCTGAAAGTTTTATAGTTTTATGTTATGCAGTCCATTTTGAACTAATTTGTGTTATATGATTGTGATCATATATGATTAAAATATTGAGTTATAAAGCATAAGCCTTAGGTAGTCGATTTTTTATTTTGTTTGACTGTAGTGCCCAATTGCTCCAGCACCATTTGTTGAAAAAGCTGTCTTTCCTCCACTGAATTTGTTTTGTACCTCAGAAATCAGCTGGACAGGTTTATGTGAATCTAGTTCTGTTTCTTTGCTTTGTTCCATTGATCCAAGGGTCAGTTTCTGCTAATACCACATTGTCTTTATTATTGTATCTATACTATAAGTCTTGATGTTGGGTAGAGTGATTCCTCCCACTTTATTATTCTTTATCAAAATAACTTTACATATTCTAGCTCATATGTCTTCCATTTAAATTTTAGAGTAACATGGTCTTAAAAAAAAAAAAAGAGTAATCTGGTCTGTATTTGCTATGATAGCAAAGTAATGGCCCCACAAATATATCGACATCCTAATCCCTGGAACACGTGAATTTCCAGGTTACTGAGCAAGGGGATTTAAGATTGCAGATAGAATCAAGGTTGCTAACCACATATCTTTAAATAAATTAGTCTTGATTATTCACATGGGCACGATATAATCACAAAGATCTTAAAGATAGAAGAGAGAGACAGAAGATGTCAGAATGATGCATTTTGAGAAGGAATCTACCTATTGTTGCCTGCTTTGAAGATGGAGAAAGAGGACCATGAACCAAAGACAGGCAGCCTCTAGAAATTAGAACTAGAAGAAGGAGAAGAGGGAGAAGTGAAGAAGGGGAAGAAGGAGGGGGAGGAAGGAGGATAGAGGAAAAGATAGAAGAAGGTCCCATTTGAGCCTCCAAAAGGCCATAATTGAATGCAGCCTACCCACACCTCGCTTTTAGCCCAGTGAGACCCATGTTGGACTTCTAACATACAAAACTATAAGATAATAAATTTGTGTTTAAAGCCATTTGTTACAGCAACAATAATACATTTACAAAAATTCTTGCTGGGATTTGGATAGGAATTGCATTTAAATCTGCATATCAATTTGGACTAAATTGACATCTTTACTGTGTTTGACCTTCCAATCCATGAACACACTGAGTCTATGTATTTTAGTCTTTTATTAATTACATGAGTATTGTTTAGTTTTCAGCATAGAAGTCCTATATATGTTTTGTTTTATACCATATATTTTTGAGTGATTATAAATATTGTGTACTTTTTAATTTCAATGTCTGCATGTCCATTCCCAATATATAGAAATACAACTGCTTTTCATATGTTTGTCTTCTTTGTGACTTTTCTGAACTCACTTATTGGTTCTAGAAATCTAATGACTTAAGGTTTTCTACATAGACAATCATGTTATCTATAAATAGGACAGTTTTTTCTCCCTATCTGTATACCTCTTATTGCCTTTCTTCGCCCTACTGCATGCACAAGAATTTAAGGATTATGTTAAGAATAGTGAAAGCAGAAATTCTTGCTTCCTGATTGTCAGGGGAAAAGACTTACTATTACACCATTAAGTATAATATTAGCTGTAAGTTATTCACAGACTTACTGTTTTTAATCAATTTGAAGAAGTTTCCCTCTATTCCTGTTTTTCTGAGTTTTTATCATGAGTCAGAGTTGAATTCAGTCAAATGTTTGTTCTATATCAGTTGATTTGATTGTGTTGATTTTTTTTCCTTAGTTTGTTGAAATGGTGAATTACCTTGATTGATTTTCAAATATTGAACCAGCATTGAACCCCACTTGCTCATGTAAAATTCTTTTTTTATTATTAAATTTTTTTAATGTTTATTTTTGAGAGCGAGTGAGCGAGAGACAGAGCACAAGTTGGGGAGGGGCAGAGAGAGAGGGAGATACAGAATCTGAAACAAGCTCGAGGCTCTGAGTTGTTAGCACAGAGGTGGGGCTCAAACCACGAACCATGAGATCATGACCTGAGCCAAAGTCGGACGCTTAACTGACTGAGCCACGCAGGTGCCCCAAAATTCTTTTTATATATTATTGAATTCTCTTTGCTAATTTTTAAAAGGATTTTTTTTATGTCTATATTCATAATGTATAGTGGACTGTGTATTCTTCTTTTATACTGTTTGTGTCTTTGGTGTCAAGTTAATACTAGTATTCTGTTTGCTGGAAGATTGTGTTCTTTAAATATTTGGTAAAATTCTCAAATGAAATTATCTGACCCTGGAGGTTTCTTTTTGGGGAATAGATCATAGATTAAATTTCCTTAATAGTATTTTGGCTGTTCACATTATCTATTTCTTTCTTTTTTTTACCCACATTATCTATTTTATATTGGCTTTGTTGTGGTAGTTTTGTGATTCAAGTAAGTTCGTTAGTTCATCTAAGGTGTCAAATTTATGTGTGTAGAAATGTTTGTATTTTCATTATCATCCTTTTGATGTCTTCAAAGTAGTGATATCTCTCATTTCATCTGGATATCAGTAATCTGTGTCCTCGAGGTTTTGTTGTTGGTGGTGGTGGTGGTCTTTCTATAGGTTTGTCAATTTTATTGATCTTCCCAAAGAACCAGCTCTTTATCTTGGGGATTTTTTTCGTATTGTTTTAATGTTTTCAATTTCATTGATTTCTGTTCTTGATTTTTTCTTTCAGCTGCTTGTTTTGCATTATTTTGGCTTTCTTTTCTAGGTCCTGTGGTGGGATGTTAGGTTAATAATTTGAGAATTTTCCTCTTTTCTAATATGTGCACTTAGTGCTATAAATTTTTCTTTCATCCCTGCTTTATTTGCCTTCTACAAATTTTGATTCACTGTTTTTTAAATTTTCATTCAGTTTTATTTTCATTCAGTTCAATGTCTTTTTTCTATGAATAATTTTGATTTTTTATTTACTTAGAATAAAATTAAATAGCCAAAGCAGTATTTTTATTTTTTTATTTTTTTTTTCAATATATGAAATTTATTGTCAAAATGGTTTCCATACAACACCCAGTGCTCATCCCAAAAGGTGCCCTCCTCAATACCCATCACCCACCCTCCCCTCCCTCCCACACCCCATCAACCCTCAGTTTGTTCTCAGTTTTTAAGAGTCTCTTATGCTTTGGCTCTCTCCCACTCAAACCTCTTTTTTTTTTTCCTTCCCCTCCCCCATGGGTTTCTGTTAAGTTTCTCAGGATCCACATAAGAGTGAAACCATATGGTATCTGTCTTTCTCTGTATGGCTTATTTCACTTAGCATCACACTTTCCAGTTCCATCCACATTGCTACAAAGGGCCATATTTCGTTCTTTCTCATTGCCCTGTAGTACTCCATTGTGTATATAAACCACAATTTCTTTATCCATTCATCAGTTGATGGACATTTAGGCTCTTTCCATAATTTGGCTATTGTTGAGAGTGCTGCTATAAACATTGGGGTACAAGTGCCCCTATGCATCAGTACTCCCCAAAGCAGTATTTTTAAATTGCATATGGTTCAATTCAATTATTTATTAATAGAGAGTATTCTTTTTGACGAAAATGCCGCTTTTTTGCGCCAGGGTGGCTTAGTCAGTTAAGCTTCCAATGTCAGCTCAGGTCATGATCTCACGGTCTGTGAGTTCGAGCCCCACGTCGGGCTGTGTGCTGACAGCTCAGAGCCTGGAGCCTGCTTGGGATTCTGTGTCTCCCTCTCTCTCTGACCTTCCCCCATTCATGCTCTGTCTCTCTCTGTCTCAAAAATAAATAAACATTTAAAAAAATAAAGAAAAAAAGAAAATGCCACTTTTCATTAACATCTCAATTTTGAAATTCAGATACACATCCTTGGTTATCATTCACTACAATAAAGTTTGGTTTTTATCATGTACTAATTTATATGTGTAGTAATTATTTCCAGAATTAAGTTCCCAAAACCATAATCAGTTCAACGTATTTTTGAGACTTCCTCCTTGCCCCATGGATTATTTAGAAGTATGTTTATTTTCCAAGTGTTTGTAGATTTTTCTGTTATCTTTCTGTACTGATTTCTACTTTGAATATATTGCATTCAAGTAACTCATTCTGTATGATTTTAATTCTTTTACATTTGTTGACATTTGCTTTAGGCCCAGGATAAAGCTGGTTTGGATATATGTTTTAGAAGTACTTGAAAAGAATGTGTTTTCTTATATTTTGGGACTGAGTGGTCTATACCCGTCAATTATATATTCTTGGTTGCTGATATTGAGTTCTTTGGTGTCCTTGCTGATTTTCTGTCTAGTTCCAACAATTCTTGAGAGAGAGAGAGAGATGTTGAAGTATTCAACTACAACTGTAAATTTTTCTATTTTTCTTTTCATTTCTATATGTTTTTTCTTCACATGTTTTGCAACTCCCCTGATTGGTGCATAAATATTTATGAATTGTTGTATCTTCTTGGTGGGTTGTCCACTTTAACATTATATAATTTCCCTGTCTCTAATAATTTTCTTTGGTCTAAAGACCACTTTTTCTTATATTAATATAGCCATTCCTAGTTTTCTTTGATTAATATTTGCATGATATATCCTTTTCTATTACTTTCAACTTGCCTATATCTTTACATCTGAAGTGTGTTGCTTAGCATGTATTTAAAATGTTTTAATTGTGGTACAATATCTTACTATAAAATTTACCATTTTAACAATTTTTAAATGTACAATTCAACAGCATTAAGTACATTCACGCTGTTTTGCAACCATCTCCACTATCCATCTCCAATATTTCATCATCCCTAACTGAAATTCGGTACCCATTAAACATTAACTCCACATTACTACTTCCTCCCAGCCAGTGGTAACTTCTACTCTACTTTCTGTCTCTATAAACTTGACTGTTCCAGGTACCTCATATAGTAGAATCATATATTTGTCCTTTGTGCCTGGTTTGTTTCACCTAGCATAAAATCTTCGAGCTTCATCCATGTTGTAGCATATGTCAGAACTTAATTGCTACTAAAGGCCAAATAACATTCCATTGTATGTGTATACCACATTTTATTTTTCCATTCATCCAGCAATGGACATTTGGGTTACTTCTACCTTTTAGCTAGTGTGAATAATGCTGCCGTGAATACTGTTATACAAATATCTGCTCCATGGGGCGCCTGGGCGGCTCAGTCGGTTAAGCGTCCGACTTCGGCTCAGGTCACGATCTCACGGTCCGTGGGTTCGAGCCCCGCGTCGGGCTCTGGGCTGGTGGTCCAGAGCCTGGAGCCTGGTTCCGATTCTGTGTCTCCCTCTCTCTCTGCTCCTCCCCCATCCATGCTCTGTCTCTCTCTGTCTCAAAAATAAATAAACGTTAAAAAAAAATAAAATAAAAAATAAAATAAAATAAAATACTCTTTACCATAATTATGCAATAGTTGCTATGTACGGCTCATTGCCTATAATCTCTCACATCTTCCATTATAACTGACCTGTCTTTTTCCTACAGTGATTAAATACATTTTCCTGTATCATTTTCCTTTCAGATGGAAATGAAGTTGATCCAAACAAGCTCAGTTAAATGTACAAATAGAAAAGGTGACTGCATTTTTCTGTTGTATTTACTCTTAAATATAAAGGTATCTCCACCACAGCTGACCATCTGTCCTGTGGCTGCCCTTTGTCCCCCATTTCAATAAGGCAATAGGATGTTTAATTTCATATTCACTTTTAATATTACACATCTACCCAAAGATGACCAATCTTTTTGCTCAGTGAAACATTTTGTCAGGTGTTCCAATCTATTTCTTCATGGTCAAGGCTAACCAGTATCTTAATGATTATTCTGGTATTATAATAGATAATATAGTAGGTGTATCCAAAATAGGTTATGCTATGCTAAAAATCAAAATGTTGACAGGGCTGTGTTTCTTCTGGAAGCTCCAGGGGAGAATCTACTTCCTTCCCTTTTCTAGCTTCTTGTGGTTGCCTTCATTCCCTGACTCATGGGACATCTTGTGCTAGACTCATATGGAAGTAGATTGCCTATCCTTACATAGGTGAGTGATCTTTATTATAAAATTAATGCATTAATTTTCTTACTATTTTATAACACTGCTTTTAAATAATTAAGTCACTGCAAGTATGCCTCTCTCTCATAATTGGAGAAACTGCTTATCAGCCCATGATCACAGGTAAGTGGCTTTTTTAATGTAACAATGTTTCTAATGCTGTATTATGAATATGACTGTAATAATATATGCCATAAAAATTCTGTAATGATTCATTCATTAAAGTATAGGTTAGGTTACCATGAAGCAATCACATCTTTACACTAGGCTAACATGAGGCAGTCGTATTGCTGCTTTTTCAGTATCAATGCATGAATTGTTACACTTGTAAATATATATGAATTTCTTTTTCAAATTACCTTTTCATTTTTGATGTCTAGTGTTGGTAATATGTATAATATCTACAGTGTTTTGTATCATATAAGACAATTTTGATATAGGTGCTGACAGACAATTCATCTTGTAAACAGACAACATAAACTCAGGATATCAATAAATACAGTACAGTTCTATAAATGCATTTTCTCTTCTTTATGACTTTTTAAACAACGTATTCCTTTCTCTAGCTTACTTCATTGAGAGAATATAGTATGTGGATACATATAACATACAAAATATATCAATTGACTCTTCATGTTATTGGTAAGGCTTCTAGTCAACAGTAGGCTACTAGTAGGTAAGTTTTGGGGGGAGTCATAGGTTATACACAGATTTCAACTATGTGGGGTGGGGGATTGGCACCCCTAACCTCCTTCATGATCAAGGTTCAACTGTATACTATGAGTCTGGAGCAAAGAAGCCATCAAAGACTCCTAGTCACATCAAAAAGGAAACAATCTGAAGAGGCTCCCACTGATCACACACGGGGCAATTTGAATATAAATTTAAGACTAGTAACCATAATAATAATTGTAATAACTGCTGAAACATCAAAATTTTTAAACCTATGAATTCATAATGATAATTTTTAAATTATTTGGTAATTTTTAGAGGATGAAATCAAGAATGGCTGCTAACATCACAAAAAGAGAAACAACTAGACAGTATATGCTTCCTGATGAAACACACAATATTAATTTAGCTTGTTTATAGAAAATAAAGGCAATAAGTAAATAAAGGGAGGTACATGCTAAATAATAGATGATCCAGTTTATTCAACATAATAAATTACAAGGAGAAAAAGACAGAGAAAGGGATCAGCAACAACAACAAAACCATACTGAAACAGTTAAGTAGCTCATGAGAGAATCAGTGACTATATGACTGCTCTGAAGAAATTGGATAGCATGCAATAGAGGAAAGGAGACTGGAAATATGAAAGCAAGGCTCAGAGTCTAAAAGAAAAGACAAAGATCTTATTGGTCTTCCAGAAAATAACAGGATAAAACTATATTCAAAGATGTAATAGCCAAAATTTATTCAGAACTAACCAATTTTTTCTTTGTGTACATCATTTTTCATTTTTTCCAGAGTACATGCTTAGAAGATTCTGTTCATGATAAACTCTATCAATTCTGTTCATCTAAAAACATCTTTACCTTTGATCTGAAAAATGTCTTTTTTTAAAATGTCTTTATTTTACCTTTGATCATTTTCAGCCACTACAGAATATGGAGGTTCCTCAAAAAATAAAAAATGTAACTATCATATGAACCACAGTTCCACTCTGGGTATTTAGCTGAAAAAAATGAAAACACTAACTCAAAAAAAGATATTTGTACCCCCATATTCACTGCAGCATTATTTACAAAAGTCAAGATATAGAAAAAACCTAAGCATCCATAGACAGATGAATGGATAAAGAAAATGCAACACACACACACACACACACACACACACACACACAGAGGAATATTATTCAGCCATAAAAAATAAATCTAGCCATTTGCAACAACATGTGTGGACCTTGAGAGCATTATGCTAAGAGAAATAAGATATGCTAAGTGAAATAAGTCAGACAGAGAAAGAAGAAAAACGCCAAGCTTGTGGATATACAGAAATAGATTGATGTTGCCAGAGGCAGGGAGTGAAAGGTGTGTGAAATGGGTGAAGGGGGTCAAAAGGTACAAATTTTCAGTTATAAAATAAGTAAGTAATAAGGTTGACATGTACAGCATGGCAACTATATTCAGTTGAAAGCTGCTAAGAGAATCTTAAAAACTCTCATTACAAGAAAAAAATTCTGTAACTATGTAAGGTGACTTATGTTAACTAAATTTATTGTGGCAATAATTTTGCAATATATACAAATATCAAATCATATTGTATACCTGAAACCAATATAACTTTGTATTTCAATTATAGCTCAAAAAATAAAGACATATTTAAATGTATTGCCACGGAAAAGATCCAAAACATATTGCTAATTAAAAAAATATCCAGGGGCACCTAGGTGGCTCAGTTGGTTAAGTGTCAGACTCTTGATTTCAGTTCAGGTCATGATCTTATGGTAGTGAGATCAAGCCCTGCATCAGGCTCTGCCTCTCCCTTTTCCTCTGCCTCTCTTTCACTCACACTCTCTCTTTCTCTCCCTCTGCCTCTGCTCCACTCACACTCTTTCTCTAATTAATTAATTAATTAATTAAGAATAAAAGTCCAGGCAAAGTTAGGATTTGAATCCAGGCAGTCTGGCTCCAGAGTCTGTGCTTTCAACTTCCAAACCAGTGAAGTAGAAATAAATACTGGAATAAATTTTATTTTTTAAATTCCAAATCTAAATCAATCCAAAACAATGCAAAATAAAACAAAATAAAAACAGAAAAAGTGAGACAAAGAGCACAAAATAAGATGGCTAAAAAGTTCAAATACATGAGTAATTATAATAAATAAAATGGTTAAAGGGAAGACAAACTCCAACCCCATTAATGTTGATTTATTTTTGACAGAGAGAGAGAGAGAGAGACAGAGCGTGAGCGGGGGACGGGCAGAGAGTGAGGGAGACACAGAATACGAAGCAGGCTCCAGGCTCTGAGCTGTCAGCACAGAGCCCGATGTGGGGCTCAAACCCACAAACGGTGAGATCATGACCTGAGCTGAAACCACGCAGGCGCCCCTATTAAAACGTTAAAAAGAAATTTTTTTTAACGTTTATTTATTTTTGAGACAGAGACAGAGCATGAACAGGGGAGGGGCAGAGAGAGAGGGAGACACAGAATCTGAAACAGGCTCCAGGCTCTGAGCTGTCAGCACAGAGCCCGACGCGGGGCTCAAACTCACGGACCGTGAGATCATGACCTGAGCCGAAGTCGGACGCTTAACCAACTAAGCCACCCAGGTGCCCCTATTAAAACTTTTTAAAAACGCATTTGTAAATTTCCATTTTTTTCTGTGAAACAATCTAAAGTAAAATCAATATCCTATTTAAAACTATATCCAAGGTGCTTGGCTGGCTCAGTCAGTGGAGCATGCAACTCTTGATTTCGAGGTTGTGAGAGCCTCAGTGTTGGGCTTAGAGATTCTAAAAATTTTTTTAATTTTCAAAAAATATCTATATCCTATCATTAGAACACTTTTAAAAATGGATAGTGTTTCCATTACTTAAAAGCACATTTTTGGGACATCTGTGGCTCAGTTGGTTGAGCATCCAACTCTTGATTTTGGCTCAGGTCATGATCCCAGGGTCAAGGGGTCAAGTCCCACATCAGGCTCCCTCTGAGCGTGGAGCCTGCTTAAGATTCTCTCTCTTCCTCTGCTTCTCTCCCCTGCTTGCACTCTCTCTCTTCTTCTTTTTTTTTTTTAACGTTTATTTATTTTTGGGACAGAGAGAGACAGCATGAATGGGGGAGGGGCAGAGAGAGGGAGACACAGAATCTGAAGCAGGCTCCAGGCTCTGAGCCATCAGCCCAGAGCCCGACGCGGGGCTTGAACTCACAGACCGTGAGATCGTGACCTGAGCTGAATCAGTCCGACGCTCAACCGACTGAGCCACCCAGGCACCCCAACTCTCTCTCTTCTTAAATAAAAAGAATGTATATTCGTTAATGCATGGAATTGCTGCATCAAAGCCAAACTGGTTAGAGAGAAAAAAAGAAAGAAGTCAAAGATCAGTAGGAAAAATGAACAGAAGGACTTAAAATGTATTTTAAGACGCTTTTGAAAAACACACATGAGTTTAAATTTAAAAGGCAAAGTGGATCCAAGTTACACGAAATAGATGGCTCCTGAAGAAAAAGCGCTTTAAAATGGGAGGGAATTATGTAACACAGAATACAGGTGCGAATAAAAGGGAGAATCTTAACTTTTTTTTTTATGTGTCTTAGGCCTTTTCTTCCCAGCGCGTGGATGGACTTTCAAGGGAGAGATTCCTGAATCAATCACTGCCTCTCTTACCAACTGGATTATTAACTGTAGTGCCTTTTCCCATCCGTTCACTCCTTACTCACCTGGGCACCATCCTCCTATCCTGTTCCTCGAAACTATCCAGGGCTCCTTCCCTTGTTCCAATAAGAAAATCATATCAGGCTTAGGAATAGAGAGTCCTGTTTATATGAAAAAATAGTAAGACATAATCATACTATTCCTCAATTCAAACCCAGTCCTCAAGAAAACCAGCAACTACATGAAGGATAAGAGGAAGGTGTAAAGATCTAAAGCACAGAGAAGATAATGATACCACAAAGAGCTACCCATCTCCTAATCCACAAAACAGTAATAATAATAATTCTCTAGGAAACAGAAATCCACCCAGACAATTGAAAGATACACCCAAAATTCACAAATTATTTGGGGATAGACATCCTTACCTAGTAAGACTACTATATTCTCCATCATTACATCTCTGTATAGATGTACAGAGCAGGGTCCAGGCATTCCCACTCCTCCTGAGAAAAGTCTATTGCCACAACCCTGAACATCACTAATCCCTGAAATGACAAAACCAAATGGTACTGTTAAAACTAAAGGAAGTGTTTTTAAGATGAAAGAAGAGATGAAAGAGGACACAGAGGGATGTCAGAAATACATCAAGCAAATGGGCTAGGCCAAACATGGGGCAGAGCATCAAATTAGCATCATTAGAACAAAGTACCTCCATCTTCTTGAATACTCCTATTGCTGCAGACAAACTTCCTTCATACAGAGAGATATTCCCATTATCCCATGGCTACAGCTAGGAGTGAATAAATGCATATTTATTTGTAGTTTCCAAAATAAATGAAATAGAGAAGAAAAACACACAGCGACCTGTAAGCATGGCAAACCTGAACTCTGAGGCTATGTCTTTCCAATTTACTCACATTTATTGCCTTTTTCCTCTGTATTTCCTTGGAGATATATACAATTTGATGCATAAATTGTTCAGTTGCCTCTCTCTGTTTATTAACTTCCACGATTTCTTCTAAAATGGAGTACAAAGAAGGGCCTCTGGCTAGCTCAGTCGGTAAAGCATGTGACTCTTGATCTTGGGATTGTGAGTTCAAGCCCCACATTGGGCATAGAGCTTACATAAATAAGATAAAATAGGGGTGCCTGGGTGGCTCAGTCAGCAAGCGTCTGACTTCAGCTCAGGTCATGATCTCACAGTTCGTGAGTTCAAGCCCCACATCGGGCTTTGTGCTGACAGCTCAGAGCCTGGAGCCTGCTTCAGGTTCAGTGTCTCCCTCTCTCTCTGCTCCTCCCCCACCCATGCTCTCTCTCTCAAAAGTAAATAAACATTTAAAAAAAGTTTTTAATAAATAAAATAATAAGAGTACAAAGAATAAGCATTAAAAACGAATATAGGAAAGTTGCTTAAAACACTGCTTAGTATGAAGTATGCAAAACTATTATTTTTTTTTTACATTTATTTATTTTTGAGAGACAGAGAGAGACAGAGCACAAGTAGGAGAGGGGCAGAGAGAGAAGGAGACACAGAATCCGAAGTAGGCTCCAGGCTCTGAGCTGTCAGCACAGAGCCCAACACAGGGCTTGAACCCACGAACTGTGAGATCATGACCTGGGCCAAAGTTGGACGCTTAACCAACTGAGCCACGCAGGCACCCCCCAACATTTTTTTAACATTTATTTTTGAGAGAGAGAGAGGGAGGGGCAGAGAGAGGGAGACAGAGATTCCAAAGGAGGCTCCATGCTGTGAGCCCAGAGCCTGATGCTGGACTCGAACTCATGAACCATGAGATCATGACCTGAGCTGAAATCAAGAGTCAGAGGCTTAACCAACTGAGCCACTCTGGTGCCCCTCAGTGGCCCCTAATTTTGAGAAGGAAACCCTTAGAAGAACTTTGGCTAGAACATGTGATTAGTATATATAATTTTCCTCAAGTATACCTCAAAACACACCAAAATTTCTTTTTTTAGTATTATACCTTAGAGAAACTCCAATACATGTACAGAAAGATCTGTACCATAATGTCCTTTGCAGTGTGATTTCTGGCAACCAGAAACTATTAGTATGATTTCTAGTAGCCAAATATTGGGGGGGGGGGGGGGGGGGAAGGAATTGGAAATACCTATCATTAGGTAAACTATTGAATAAAATGTGTTATAATTATAGAACAGAATAATGTACAGCAATTCACTGCAAAAAACTGTATCTATATGTATTAATAGGGAAAAATCTAAAAAGCATTATCTTGATGGGGCGCCTGGGTGGCTCAGTTGGTTGAGTGTCCAACTTCAGCTCAGGTCATGATCTCACAGTTCGTGAGTTCGAGCCCTGCGTCAGGCTCTGTGCTGACAGCTCGGAGCCTGGAGCCTGCTTCAGATTCTGTGTCTCCCTCTCTCTCTGCTCCTCCCCTGCTCACACACTATCTCTCTCAAAAATAAATAAAGATTTAAACAAAAAATTTAAAGCATTATCTTGAGTGAGAAAAATCAAAGACAGATGAGGCACATAATATAATTACCTCCAATTGGGATAAAAGAACATTAGTATTGTATATTGGTTATGGGTATTGATATGTATGTAAAGGTATAAAAAAAAGGATTGATTGTATGCTGAGTTCATGATGGTGACTGCCTTTGGGGACAAGGAAGGAAGGAGAAGGATGGGATACAGGTGATGGTTAACAGGTTTTGAAAAAAAATTAAAATTAAAAAAATAACAGATTTTGGCTCCACATCTAAATATGTATATGTTACTTTTTTTTTTAATGTTTTTTTATTTATTTTTGAGACAGAGAGAGACAGAGCATGAGCAGGGGAGGGGCAGAGAGAGGGGGAGCCACAGGATCCAAAGCAGGCTCCCGGCTCTGAGCTGGCAGCACAGAGCCCGATGCGGGGCTCGAACTCACAAACTGTGAGATCATGACCTGAGCTGAAGTCAGCCGCTCAACTGACTGAGCCACTGAGGCGCCCTGTATATGTTACTTTAAAGCTACAAAGAAACATGAAAGATTTTACTTCTATATGGTAGTAATACACGTTTATCTTACTATTTTTTGTGTTTGTAAAGTTTTTAATTGTTAAAAAAGGTGGATTTATATTACTAATAGAAATAATGTAACAGTGATCTCCATTTCCAATCAGATACTAAAGCTGTATTTTCTTTTAAGTTTTTTAAGCTGCTAGGTTTACTGAATGCTACAAACCATAAGCTTTGAAAGAATTTTGGAAACATAACAGAGTAATGTATAGAATATAGGACTAGAAAGTCTTAAAAAAACAATTTGCTCTTTTCCTACATCAAAGATCTGTATTTACTAAACTTCTTAGAAATGTACTAAGTGGTGATGTGCTGGTCAAGAATCTTGTACTAAAAAAGGGGCACCTGGGTGCCTCAGTTGGTTAAGCATCCAACTGTGGCTCAGGTCATGATCTCACAGTTTGTGAGTTCAAGCCCCGCATCGGGCTCTGTGCTAACAGCTCAGAGCCTAGAGCCTACTTCGATTCTGTCTCTCCCTTTCTCTCTGCCCTTCCCCTGCTCATGCTGTCATGCCCTCTCTCTCTCTCTCTCTCAAAAACAAACATTAAAAAAAAAAGAATCTTGTACTTTGTAGATTTCAGTAATATGATGGAAAGAAAAGTATAATTCCATTAAAGTAAGGCAGGAATATATATGAAGCTTACTGGGATCAAAGACAGTTATTTTAAGAAGGAAAAATTAGCTATCTTACAGCAAGATGGCAGACACTGCTAATGATTGTAAAAATGTTAGCAAAGGTCTTAGATGTCCAAAAGCTGCATAATCTATGTTTCCTGGGTGCTTCTAAAAATAGCATGAGGTGGTGAAATGTACTAGCGAAGTGTCTATACCAGTTAATGGTATTTATTATTATTTTATTGTGGTGGCCAATGCCAATTAAAATAGTAACTTAACATGATGAAATAATTAAATGGTAAAAAAAAAAAAAAAAAATGTTGGCCTAAAAGTAAAGGTGGAGGGTAAAACTAAATATTTAGAAAGGTAAATCCGGAGGGGAGAAAAGTTGAACTCTCCAGCATTACACCATGTGATCTCCCAAGCCAGGAGAGATTTATTGCTTGAGTAGGAACTTTCTTGTATTGTAATTTTCTACTTTTAGATCTAGGAGGTAGCCAGAGGGGTGTTATCTCCCTTGAGGACACACAAAAGGGGATTTCTCCTTTGTTGTAAAGTCCATAGCATTCTGTACTTGCATGGTTTTATTTACTAGGGTCTGTTATAAAGTCCATGAGGAAAGGACTGGATCTTGTTCACCTCTGTGTGGTATATAGTACCTCACAGAGGTACTATATAGGAATCTCTAGGTAGGAATGAATGAATGAATGAATGAACGAACGAACAAAAGAACGAGCACTACAGAAAAATTGAGAAGCTTTCCTATTTTAAGGTCTCTTTTTGTTCCCTGGTGGATGGATTAATATGTATTTCAAAGGCGCTCAAATAAGCACATGCTGAGCGACTAAGAATTAAGAGTGATTCATTACGCTAGAATTTTTCCTCCTGCAGGAGCCAGTCCTCCTGGAGTCCCTAGTCCCCTTTCCCTGGGACATCTCAGCAGGAAATTACTGCAGTATGTCTCCCACAAGGGTGATGAATGTTAGAAGCATTGCAGCAGACGGTGGCCGGGCCCACCCAGATAGGCAGTCAGGTAAAAGTAAATACCAGTCCTTATTAGGAGCTCCTGGCTTCCACCTGCGCGTTGGCCTTGAAACACACGCAGCTTCCCGCTCTGTCACAGAAAGAAAGCTGACCTCTCCCGCCACCGCCTCCACACGACGGTTTTCCCGCTCTCCCGGAACGTCTACACTCAAGCCACCACTTCCTTCGCTCCTCGCTCAGTTGTGGGAGGAGGAATTTACCACCATGTACTGCCGCGCCCTCTCGTGGCCACAGGAGGAACTCAGCCAAGCGTTGTAGAGATGCAGTGACAATGGCAGAGGGCTCTGTTCAAGAAACCCTGGGATGTCTCCCTCTCTCACTGCCCCTCCCCCGTTCATGCTCTGTCTCTCT